>NW_026735684.1:0-107094 GCF_949786415.1 Peromyscus eremicus
GTTTCCCAGTCAGAAATGGAGTTGAATCACATGCAGTTTCTGGTCCTATGAGCAAGAGTTGTTTTCTGGTAAGAAGAGTCACTATTGCGCTCCATTTGCCATACACAGAGCAAATAGCACTAGCGTCTGTTCCCAGCAAGTACAGTGTATCGGACTGAAGTTAAGCTACTGTTCTTGTCAGTTTCCTAAGCAGAGTTGAACTAGATACGGCCCGTGTGTCTGAAGCACAGTTCCTTTGTTCTGAGCAAGCTCACTGTTCTGGACCTATAGGAAACACAGTAGATTAGAATAGTGCTCTTTTCTCAAAAGCAGAGTGTGTTTCTTGTAAGGCGAGCTAGTATTTGTTTCCCAGTCAGAAATGGAGTTGCATCACATGCAGTTTCTGGTGCTCGAGCAAGAGTTGTTTTCTGGTAAGAAGAGTCACTATTGCGCTCCATTTGCCATACACAGTGCAAATAGCACTAGCGTCTGTTTCCAGCAAGTACAGTGTATTGGACTGAAGAGAAGCTACTGTTCTTGTCAGTTTCCTAAGCAGAGTTGAAAAAGATATGGCCCGTGTGTCGGAGGAACAGTTCCTTTGTTCTGAGCAAGCTCACTGTTCTGGCCCTGTAGGAATCACAGTAGAGTAGAAGAGTGCTCTTTTCTCAAAAGCAGAGTGTGTTTGTTGTAAGGCGAGCTACTGTTTGATTCCCAGTCGTAAAAGGAGTTGAATCACATGCACTTTCTGGTCCTACTAGCAAGAGTTGTTTTCTGCAAAGAACAGTCACGATTGCACTCCCATTGCCATACACAGTGCAAATAGTACTAGCATCTGTTCCCAGCAAGTACAGTGTATTGGACTGAAGAGAAGCTACTGTTCTTGTCAGTTTCCTAAGCAGAGTTGAACTAGATATGGCCCGTGTGTCCAAAGCACAGTTCTTTTGTTCTGAGCAAGCTCACTCTTCTGGCCCTATAGGAAACACAGTAGATTAGAAGAGTGCTCTTTTCTCAAAAGCAGAGTATGTTTCTTGGAAGGCGAGCTAGTATTTGTTTCCCAGTCAGAAATGGAGTTGAATCAGATGCAGTTTCTGGTCCTATGAGCAAGAGTTGTTTTCTGGTAAGAAGAGTCACTATTGTGCTCCATTTGCCATACACAGTGCAAATAGCACTAGCGTCTGTTCCCAGCAAGTACAGTGTATTCGACTGAAGATAAGCTACTGTTCTTTTCAGTTTCTTAAGCAGAGTTGAACTAGATATGGCCCGTGTGTCGGAAGCACAGTTCCTTTGTTCTGAGCAAGCTCACTGTT
Organism: Peromyscus eremicus; assembly: GCF_949786415.1. Classification (NCBI taxonomy): domain Eukaryota; kingdom Metazoa; phylum Chordata; class Mammalia; order Rodentia; family Cricetidae; genus Peromyscus; species Peromyscus eremicus. Next base: position 1,287 of record NW_026735684.1, read on the forward strand.
CTGGCCCTATAGGAAACACAGCAGATTAGAAGAGTGCTCTTTTCTCAAAAGCAGAGTTTGTTTATTGTAAGGCGAGCTAGTATATGTTTCCCAGTCGTAAAAGGAGTTGAATCACATGCATTTTCTGGTCCTACTAGCAAGAGTTGTTTTCTGCTAAGAACAGTCACGATTGTGCTCCCATTGCCATTCACAGTGCAAATAGCACTAGCGTCTGTTCCCAGCAAGTACAGTGTATTGGACTGAAGAGAAGCTACTGTTCTTGTCAGTTTCCATTTAACAAGATATGGACCCTGTGTTGGAAGCACAGATCTTTTGTTCTGAGCAAGCTCACTGTTTAGGCCCTATAGGAAACAGAGTAGATTAGAAGAGTGCTCTTTTCTCAAAAGCAGAGTATGTTTCGTGTGGGCCGAGCTAGTATTTGTTTCCCAGACAGAAATGGAGTTGAATCAGATGCTGTTTCTGGTCCTAAGAGCAAGAGTTGTTTTCTGGTAAGAAGAGTCACTATTGCGCTCCATTTGCCATACACAGTGCAAATAGCACTAGCGTCTGTTCCCAGCAAGTACAGTGTATTGGACTGAAGAGAAGCTACTGTTCTTGTCAGTTTCCTAAGCAGAGTTGAACTAGATATGGCCCGTGTGTCAGAAGGACAGTTCCTTTGTTCTTAGCAAGCTCACTGTTCTGGCCGTATAGGAATCAAGTAGAGTACAAGAGTGCTCTTTTCTCAAAAGCAGAGTGTGTTTCTTGTAAGGCGAGCTAGTGTTTGTTTCCCAGTCGTAAACGGAGTTGAATCACATGCAATTTCTGATCCTACTAGCAAGAGTTGTTTTCTGCTAAGAACAGTCACAATTGCGCTCCCATTGCCATACACAGTGCAAATAGCACTGGCGTCTGTTCCCAGCAAGTACAGTGTATTGGACTGAAGAGAAGCTACTGTTCTTGTCAGTTTCCTAAGCAGAGTTAAACTAGATATGGCCCGTGTGTAGGAAGCACAGTTCTTTTGTTCTGAGCAAGCTCACTGTTCTGGTCCTATAGGAAACACATTAGATTAGAAGAGTGCTCTTTTCTCAAAAGCAGAGTATGTTTCTTGTAAGGCGAGCTAGTATTTGTTTCCCAGTCAGAAATGGAGTTGAATCACATGCAGTTTCTGGTCCTATGAGCAAGAGTTGTTTTCTGGTAAGAAGAGTCACTATTGCGCTCCATTTGCCATACACAGAGCAAATAGCACTAGCGTCTGTTCCCAGCAAGTACAGTGTATCGGACTGAAGTTAAGCTACTGTTCTTGTCAGTTTCCTAAGCAGAGTTGAACTAGATACGGCCCGTGTGTCTGAAGCACAGTTCCTTTGTTCTGAGCAAGCTCACTGTTCTGGACCTATAGGAAACACAGTAGATTAGAATAGTGCTCTTTTCTCAAAAGCAGAGTGTGTTTCTTGTAAGGCGAGCTAGTATTTGTTTCCCAGTCAGAAATGGAGTTGCATCACATGCAGTTTCTGGTGCTCGAGCAAGAGTTGTTTTCTGGTAAGAAGAGTCACTATTGCGCTCCATTTGCCATACACAGTGCAAATAGCACTAGCGTCTGTTTCCAGCAAGTACAGTGTATTGGACTGAAGAGAAGCTACTGTTCTTGTCAGTTTCCTAAGCAGAGTTGAAAAAGATATGGCCCGTGTGTCGGAAGAACAGTTCCTTTGTTCTGAGCAAGCTCACTGTTCTGGCCCTGTAGGAATCACAGTAGAGTAGAAGAGTGCTCTTTTCTCAAAAGCAGAGTGTGTTTGTTGTAAGGCGAGCTACTGTTTGATTCCCAGTCGTAAAAGGAGTTGAATCACATGCACTTTCTGGTCCTACTAGCAAGAGTTGTTTTCTGCAAAGAACAGTCACGATTGCACTCCCATTGCCATACACAGTGCAAATAGTACTAGCATCTGTTCCCAGCAAGTACAGTGTATTGGACTGAAGAGAAGCTACTGTTCTTGTCAGTTTCCTAAGCAGAGTTGAACTAGATATGGCCCGTGTGTGAGAAGCACAGTTCCTTTGTTCTGAGCAAGCTCAATGTTCTGTCCCTATAGGAAACACAGTAGATTAGAAGAGTGCTCTTTTCTCAAAAGCAGAATATGTTTCTTGTAAGGCGAGCTAGTATTTGTTTCCCAGTCAGAATTGGAGTTGAATCACATGCAGTTTCTGGTCCTACGAGCAAGAGTTGTTTTCTGGTAAGAAGAGTCACTATTGCGCTCCATTTGCCATACACAGAGCAAATAGCACTAGCGTCTGTTCCCAGCAAGTACAGTGTATCGGACTGAAGTTAAGCTACTGTTCTTGTCAGTTTCCTAAGCAGAGTTGAACTAGATATGGCCCGTGTGTCTGAAGCACAGTTCCTTTGTTCTGAGCAAGCTCACTGTTCTGGACCTATAGGAAACACAGTAGATTAGAATAGTGCTCTTTTCTCAAAAGCAGAGTGTGTTTCTTGTAAGGCGAGCTAGTATTTGTTTCCCAGTCAGAAATGGAGTTGCATCACATGCAGTTTCTGGTGCTCGAGCAAGAGTTGTTTTCTGGTAAGAAGAGTCACTATTGTGCTCCATTTGCCATACACAGTGCAAATAGCACTAGCGTCTGTTTCCAGCAAGTACAGTGTATTGGACTGAAGAGAAGCTACTGTTCTTGTCAGTTTCCTAAGCAGAGTTGAAAAAGATATGGCCCGTGTGTCGGAAGCACAGTTCCTTTGTTCTGAGCAAGCTCACTGTTCTGGACCTATAGGAAACACAGTAGATTAGAAGAGTGCTCTTTTTCAAAAGCAGAGTGTGTTTCTTGTAAGGCGAGCTAGTATTTGTTTCCCAGTCAGAAATGGAGTTGCATCACATGCAGTTTCTGGTGCTCGAGCAAGAGTTGTTTTCTGGTAAGAAGAGTCACTATTGCGCTCCATTTGCCATACACAGTGCAAATAGCACTAGCGTCTGTTTCCAGCAAGTACAGTGTATTGGACTGAAGAGAAGCTACTGTTCTTGTCAGTTTCCTAAGCAGAGTTGAAAAAGATATGGCCCGTGTGTCGGAAGAACAGTTCCTTTGTTCTGAGCAAGCTCACTGTTCTGGCCCTGTAGGAATCACAGTAGAGTAGAAGAGTGCTCTTTTCTCAAAAGCAGAGTGTGTTTGTTGTAAGGCGAGCTACTGTTTGATTCCCAGTCGTAAAAGGAGTTGAATCACATGCACTTTCTGGTCCTACTAGCAAGAGTTGTTTTCTGCAAAGAACAGTCACGATTGCACTCCCATTGCCATACACAGTGCAAATAGTACTAGCATCTGTTCCCAGCAAGTACAGTGTATTGGACTGAAGAGAAGCTACTGTTCTTGTCAGTTTCCTAAGCAGAGTTGAACTAGATATGGCCCGTGTGTGAGAAGCACAGTTCCTTTGTTCTGAGCAAGCTCAATGTTCTGTCCCTATAGGAAACACAGTAGATTAGAAGAGTGCTCTTTTCTCAAAAGCAGAATATGTTTCTTGTAAGGCGAGCTAGTATTTGTTTCCCAGTCAGAATTGGAGTTGAATCACATGCAGTTTCTGGTCCTACGAGCAAGAGTTGTTTTCTGGTAAGAAGAGTCACTATTGCGCTCCATTTGCCATACACAGAGCAAATAGCACTAGCGTCTGTTCCCAGCAAGTACAGTGTATCGGACTGAAGTTAAGCTACTGTTCTTGTCAGTTTCCTAAGCAGAGTTGAACTAGATATGGCCCGTGTGTCTGAAGCACAGTTCCTTTGTTCTGAGCAAGCTCACTGTTCTGGACCTATAGGAAACACAGTAGATTAGAATAGTGCTCTTTTCTCAAAAGCAGAGTGTGTTTCTTGTAAGGCGAGCTAGTATTTGTTTCCCAGTCAGAAATGGAGTTGCATCACATGCAGTTTCTGGTGCTCGAGCAAGAGTTGTTTTCTGGTAAGAAGAGTCACTATTGTGCTCCATTTGCCATACACAGTGCAAATAGCACTAGCGTCTGTTTCCAGCAAGTACAGTGTATTGGACTGAAGAGAAGCTACTGTTCTTGTCAGTTTCCTAAGCAGAGTTGAAAAAGATATGGCCCGTGTGTCGGAAGCACAGTTCCTTTGTTCTGAGCAAGCTCACTGTTCTGGCCCTATAGGAATCACAGTAGAGTAGAAGAGTGCTCTTTTTCAAAAGCAGAGTGTGTTTGTTGTAAGGCGAGCTACTGTTTGATTCCCAGTCGTAAAAGGAGTTGAATCACATGCAGTTTCTGGTCCTACTAGCAAGAGTTGTTTTCTGCAAAGAACAGTCACGATTGCACTCCCATTGCCATACACAGTGCAAATAGTACTAGCATCTGTTCCCAGCAAGTACAGTGTATTGGACTGAAGAGAAGCTACTGTTCTTGTCAGTTTCCTAAGCAGAGTTGAACTAGATATGGCCCGTGTGTGGGAAGCACAGTTCCTTTGTTCTGAGCAAGCTCAATGTTCTGTCCCTATAGGAAACACAGTAGATTAGAAGAGTGCTCTTTTCTCAAAAGCAGAATGTGTTTCTTGTAAGGCGAGCTAGTATTTGTTTCCCAGTCAGAATTGGAGTTGAATCACATGCAGTTTCTGGTCCTACGAGCAAGAGTTGTTTTCTGGTAAGAAGAGTCACTATTGTGCTCCATTTTTCCATACACAGTGCAAATAGCACTAGCGTCTGTTCCCAGCAAGTACAGTGTATTGGACTGAAGAGAAGCTACTGTTCTTGTCAGTTTCCTAAGAAGAGTTGAACTAGATATGGCCCGGGTGTCGGAAGCACAGTTCTTTTGTTCTGAGCAAGCTCACGCTTCTGGCCCTATAGGAAACACAGTAGATTAGAAGAGTGCTCTTTTCTCAAAAGCAGAGTATGTTTCTTGGAAGGCGAGCTAGTATTTGTTTCCCAGTCAGAAATGGAGTTGAATCACATGCAGTTTCTGGTCCTACGAGCAAGAGTTGTTTTCTGGTAAGAAGAGTCCCTATTGCGCTCCATTTGCCATACACAGTGCAAATAGCACTAGCGTCTGTTCCCAGCAAGTACAGTGTATTGGACTGAAGATAAGCTACTGTTCTTTTCAGTTTCCTAAGCAGAGTTGAACTAGATATGGCCCGTGTGTCGGAAGCACATTTCCTTTGATCTGAGCAAGCTCATTTTTCTGGCCCTATAGGAATCACAGTAGAGTAGAAGACTGCTCTTTTCTCAAAAGCAGAGTGTGTTTGTTGTAAGGCGAGCTAGTGTAGTGTTGTTTCCCAAGTAGTAAAAGAAGTTGAATCACATGCAGTTTCTGGTCCTACTAGCAAGAGTTTTTTTCTGCTAAGAACAGTCACGATTGAGCTCCCATTTCCATACACAGTGCAAATAGCACTCGCGCCATTCCCAGCAAGTACAGTGTAGTGGACTGAAGAGAAGCTACTGTTCTTGTCAGTTTCCATTTAACAAGATATGGACCCTGTGTTGGAAGCACAGTTCTTTTGTTCTGAGCAAGCTCAGTGTTCAGGCCCTATAGGAAACACAGTAGATTAGAAGAGTGCTCTTTTCTCAAAAGCAGAGTATGTTTCTTGTGGGCCGAGCTATTATTTTTTTCCCAGTAGAAATGGAGTTGAATCAGATGCAGTTTCTGGTCCTAAGAGCAAGAGTTGTTTTCTGGTAAGAAGAGTCCCAATTGCGCTCCCATTGCCATACACAGTGCAAATAGCACTTGCGTCTGTTCCCAGGAAGTACACTAATTGGAGTGAAGAGAAGCTACTGTTCTTGTCAGTTTCCTAAGCAGAGTTGACCTAGATATGGCCCTTGTGTCGGAAGCACAGTTCCTTTGTTCTGAGCAAGCTCACTGTTCTGGAACTATAGGAATCACAGTAGAGTAGAAGAGTGCTCTTTTCTCAAAACCAGAGTGTGATTGTTGTAAGGCGAGCTAGTGTTTGTTTCCCAGTCATAAAAGGAGTTGAATCACATGCAGTTTCTGGTCCTACTAGCAAGAGTTTTTTTTCTGCTTAGAACAGTCACGATTGCGCTCCACTTTCCATACACAGTGCAAATAGCACTAGAGTCGGTTTCCAGCAAGTACAGTGTATTGGACTGAAGAGAAGCTACTGTTCTTGTCAGTTTCCTAAGCAGAGTTGAACTAGATATGGCCCGTGTGTCGGAAGCACAGTTCCTTTGTTCTGAGCAGGCTCACTGTTCTGGCCCTTTAGGAATCACAGTAGAGTAGAAGAGTGCTCTTTTCTCAAAAGCAGAGTGTGTTTCTTGTAAGGCAATCTAGTGTTTGTTTCCCAGTGGTAAACGGAGTTGAATCACATGCAGTTTCTGGTCCTACTAGCAAGAGTTGTTTTCTGCTAAGAAGAGTCACGATTGCGCTCCCATTGCCATACACAGTGCAAATAGCACTAGCGTCTGTTCCCAGCAAGTAGAGTGTATTGGACTGAAGAGAAGCTACTGTTCTTGTCAGTTTCCATTTAATAAGATATGGCCCCTGGGGTGGAAGCACAGTACTTTTGTTCTGAGCAAGCTCACTGTTCATGCCCTATAGGAAACACAGTAGATTACAAGAGTGCTCTTTTCTCAAAAGCAGAGTATGTTTCTTGTGGGCCAAGCTAGTATTTGTTTCCCAGTCAGAAATGGAGTTGAATCAGATGCAGTTTCTGGTCCTAAGAGCAAGAGTTGTTTTCTGGTAAGAAGAGTCACTATTGCGCTCCCATTGCCATACACAGTGCAAATAGCCCTCGCGTCTGTCCCAGCAAGTACAGTGTATTGGACTGAAGAGAAGCTACTGTTCTTGTCAGTTTCCTAAACAGAGTTGAAGTAGATATGGCCCGTGTGTTGGAAGCACATTTCCTTTGTTCTGAGCAAGCTCATTTTTCTGGCCCTATAGGAATCACAGTAGAGTAGAAGACTGCTCTTTTCTCAAAAGCAGAGTGTGTTTGTTGTAAGGCGAGCTAGTGTAGTGTTGTTTCCCAAGTAGTAAAAGAAGTTGAATCACATGCAGTTTCTGGTCCTACTAGCAAGAGTTTTTTTCTGCTAAGAACAGTCACGATTGAGCTCCCATTTCCATACACAGTGCAAATAGCACTCGCGCCGTTTCCAGCAAGTACAGTGTAGTGGACTGAAGAGAAGCTACTGTTCTTGTCAGTTTCCATTTAACAAGATATGGACCCTGTGTTGGAAGCACAGTTCTTTTGTTCTGAGCAAGCTCACTGTTCAGGCCCTATAGGAAACACAGTAGATTAGAAGAGTGCTCTTTTCTCAAAAGCAGAGTATGTTTCTTGTGGGCCGAGCTATTATTTGTTTCCCAGTCAGAAATGGAGTTGAATCAGATGCAGTTTCTGGTCCTAAGAGCAAGAGTTGTTTTCTGGTAAGAAGAGTCCCAATTGCGCTCCCATTGCCATACACAGTGCAAATAGCACTTGCGTCTGTTCCCAGGAAGTACACTGATTGGAGTGAAGAGAAGCTACTGTTCTTGTCGGTTTCCTAAGCAGAGTTGAACTAGATATGGCCCGTGTGTCGGAAGCACAGTTCCTTTGTTCTGAGCAAGCTCACTGTTCTGGCCTTATAGGAATCACAGTAGAGTAGAAGAGTGCTCTTTTCTCAAAAGCAGAGTGTGTTTCTTGTAAGGCGAGCTAGTGTTTGTTTCCCAGTCGTAAACGGAGTTGAATCACATGCATTTTCTGGTCCTACTAGCAAAAGTTGTTTTCTGCTAAGAACAGTCACGATTGCGCTCCCATTGCCATACACAGTGCAAATAGCACTAGCGTCTGTTCCCAGAAAGTACAGTGTATTGGACTGAAGAGAAGCTACTGTTCTTGTCAGTTTCCTAAGCAGAGTTGAACTAGATATGGCCCGTGTGTCCGAAGCAAAGTTCTTTTGTTCTGAGCAAGCTCACTCTTCTGGCCCTATAGGAAACACAGTAGATTAGAAGAGTGCTCTTTTCTCAAAAGCAGAGTATGTTTCTTGGAAGGCGAGCTAGTATTTGTTTCCCAGTCAGAAATGGAGTTGAATCAGATGCAGTTTCTGGTCTTAAGAGCAAGAGTTGTTTTCTGGTAAGAAGAGTAACTATTGCGCACCCATTGCCATACACAGTGCAAATAGCACTAGCGTCTGTTCCCAGCAAGTACACTGTATTGGACTGAAGAGAAGCTACTGTTCTTGTCAGTTTCCTAAGCAGAGTTGAACTAGATATGGCCCGTGTGTTGGAAGCACAGTTCCTTTGTTCTGAGCAACCTCACTGTTCTGGCCTATAGGAATCAAAGTAGAGTAGAAGAGTGCTCTTTTCTCAAAAGCAGAGTGTGTTTCTTGTAAGGCGAGCTAATGTTTGTTTCCCAGTCATAAACGGAGTTGAATCACATGCATTTTCTGGTCCTACTAGCAAGAGTTCTTTTCTGCTAAGAACAGTCCCAATTGTGCTCCCATTGCCATTCACAGTGCAAATAGCACTTGCGTCTGTTCCCAGCAAGTACAGTGTATTGGACTGAAGAGAAGCTACTGTTCTTGTCAGTTTCCTAAGCAGAGTTGAACTAGTTATGGCCCCTGTGTCGGAAGCACAGTTCTTTTGTTCTGAGCAAGCTCACTCTTCTGGCCCTATAAGAAACACAGTAGATTAGAAGAGTGCTATTTTCTCAAAAGCAGAGTATGTTTCTTGGAAGGCGAGCTAGTATTTGTTTCCCAGTCAGAAATGGAGTTGAATCACATGCAGTTTCTGGTCCTACGAGCAAGAGTTGTTTTCTGGTAAGAAGAGTCCCTATTGCGCTCCATTTGCCATACACAGTGCAAATAGCACTAGCGTCTGTTCCCAGCAAGTACAGTGTATTGGACTGAAGAGAAGCTACTGTTCTTGTCAGTTTCCTAAGCAGAGTTGAACTAGATATGGCCCGTGTGTTGGAAGCACATTTCCTTTGTTCTGAGCAAGCTCATTTTTCTGGCCCTATAGGAATCACAGTAGAGTAGAAGACTGCTCTTTTCTCAAAAGCAGAGTGTGTTTGTTGTAAGGCGAGCTAGTGTAGTGTTTTTTCCCAAGTAGTAAAAGAAGTTGAATCACATGCAGTTTCTGGTCCTACTAGCAAGAGTTTTTTTCTGCTAAGAACAGTCACGATTGAGCTCCCATTTCCATACACAGTGCAAATAGCACTCGCGCCGTTCCCAGCAAGTACAGTTCAGTGGACTGAAGAGAAGCTACTGTTCTTGTCAGTTTCCATTTAACAAGATATGGACCCTGTGTTGGAAGCACAGTTCTTTTGTTCTGAGCAAGCTCACTGTTCAGGCCCTATAGGAAACACAGTATATTAGAAGAGTGCTCTTTTCTCAAAAGCAGAGTATGTTTCTTGTGGGCCGAGCTATTATTTGTTTCCCAGTCAGAAATGGAGTTGAATCAGATGCAGTTTCTGGTCCTAAGAGCAAGAGTTGTTTTCTGGTAAGAAGAGTCCCAATTGTGCTCCCATTGCCATACACAGTGCAAATAGCAGTTGCGTCTGTTCCCAGGAAGTACACTGATTGGAGTGAAGAGAAGCTACTGTTCTTGTCAGTTTCCTAAGCAGAGTTGAACTAGATATGGCCCGTGTGTCGGAAGCACAGTTCCTTTGTTCTGAGCAAGCTCACTGTTCTGGCCTTATAGGAATCACAGTAGAGTAGAAGAGTGCTCTTTTCTCAAAAGCAGAGTGTGTTTCTTGTAAGGCGAGCTAGTGTTTGTTTCCCAGTCGTAAATGGAGTTGAATCACATGCATTTTCTGGTCCTACCAGCAAAAGTTGTTTTCTGCTAAGAACAGTCACGATTGTGCTGCCATTGCCATTCACAGTGCAAATAGAACTTCCCTCTGTTCCCAGAAAGTACAGTGTATTGGACTGAAGAGAAGCTACTGTTCTTGTCAGTTTCCTAAGCAGAGTTGAACTAGATATGGCCCGTGTGTCCGAAGCACAGTTCTTTTGTTCTGAGCAAGCTCACTCTTCTGGCCCTATAGGAAACACAGTAGATTAGAAGAGTGCTCTTTTCTCAAAAGCAGAGTATGTTTCTTGGAAGGCGAGCTAGTATTTGTTTCCCAGTCAGAAATGGAGTTGAATCAGATGCAGTTTCTGGTCCTATGAGCAAGAGTTGTTTTCTGGTAAGAAGAGTCACTATTGCGCTCCATTTGCCATACACAGTGCAAATAGCACTAGCGTCTGTTCCCAGCAAGTACAGTGTATTGGACTGAAGATAAGCTACTGTTCTTTTCAGTTTCTTAAGCAGAGTTGAACTAGATATGGCCCGTGTGTCGGAAGCACAGTTCCTTTGTTCTGAGCAAGCTCACTGTTCTGGCCCTATAGGAAACACAGCAGATTAGAAGAGTGCTCTTTTCTCAAAAGCAGAGTTTGTTTATTGTAAGGCGAGCTAGTATATGTTTCCCAGTCGTAAAAGGAGTTGAATCACATGCATTTTCTGGTCCTACTAGCAAGAGTTGTTTTCTGCTAAGAACAGTCACGATTGTGCTCCCATTGCCATTCACAGTGCAAATAGCACTAGCGTCTGTTCCCAGCAAGTACAGTGTATTGGACTGAAGAGAAGCTACTGTTCTTGTCAGTTTCCATTTAACAAGATATGGACCCTGTGTTGGAAGCACAGATCTTTTGTTCTGAGCAAGCTCACTGTTTAGGCCCTATAGGAAACAGAGTAGATTAGAAGAGTGCTCTTTTCTCAAAAGCAGAGTATGTTTCTTGTGGGCCGAGCTAGTATTTGTTTCCCAGACAGAAATGGAGTTGAATCAGATGCTGTTTCTGGTCCTAAGAGCAAGAGTTGTTTTCTGGTAAGAAGAGTCACTATTGCGCTCCATTTGCCATACACAGTGCAAATAGCACTAGCGTCTGTTCCCAGCAAGTACAGTGTATTGGACTGAAGAGAAACTACTGTTCTTGTCAGTTTCCTAAGCAGAGTTGAACTAGATATGGCCCGTGTGTCAGAAGGACAGTTCCTTTGTTCTTAGCAAGCTCACTGTTCTGGCCGTATAGGAATCAAGTAGAGTACAAGAGTGCTCTTTTCTCAAAAGCAGAGTGTGTTTCTTGTAAGGCGAGCTAGTGTTTGTTTCCCAGTCGTAAACGGAGTTGAATCACATGCAGTTTCTGATCCTACTAGCAAGAGTTGTTTTCTGCTAAGAACAGTCACAATTGCGCTCCCATTGCCATACACAGTGCAAATAGCACTGGCGTCTGTTCCCAGCAAGTACAGTGTATTGGACTGAAGAGAAGCTACTGTTCTTGTCAGTTTCCTAAGCAGAGTTAAACTAGATATGGCCCGTGTGTAGGAAGCACAGTTCTTTTGTTCTGAGCAAGCTCACTGTTCTGGTCCTATAGGAAACACATTAGATTAGAAGAGTGCTCTTTTCTCAAAAGCAGAGTATGTTTCTTGTAAGGCGAGCTAGTATTTGTTTCCCAGTCAGAAATGGAGTTGAATCACATGCAGTTTCTGGTCCTATGAGCAAGAGTTGTTTTCTGGTAAGAAGAGTCACTATTGCGCTCCATTTGCCATACACAGAGCAAATAGCACTAGCGTCTGTTCCCAGCAAGTACAGTGTATCGGACTGAAGTTAAGCTACTGTTCTTGTCAGTTTCCTAAGCAGAGTTGAACTAGATACGGCCCGTGTGTCTGAAGCACAGTTCCTTTGTTCTGAGCAAGCTCACTGTTCTGGACCTATAGGAAACACAGTAGATTAGAATAGTGCTCTTTTCTCAAAAGCAGAGTGTGTTTCTTGTAAGGCGAGCTAGTATTTGTTTCCCAGTCAGAAATGGAGTTGCATCACATGCAGTTTCTGGTGCTCGAGCAAGAGTTGTTTTCTGGTAAGAAGAGTCACTATTGCGCTCCATTTGCCATACACAGTGCAAATAGCACTAGCGTCTGTTTCCAGCAAGTACAGTGTATTGGACTGAAGAGAAGCTACTGTTCTTGTCAGTTTCCTAAGCAGAGTTGAAAAAGATATGGCCCGTGTGTCGGAAGAACAGTTCCTTTGTTCTGAGCAAGCTCACTGTTCTGGCCCTGTAGGAATCACAGTAGAGTAGAAGAGTGCTCTTTTCTCAAAAGCAGAGTGTGTTTGTTGTAAGGCGAGCTACTGTTTGATTCCCAGTCGTAAAAGGAGTTGAATCACATGCACTTTCTGGTCCTACTAGCAAGAGTTGTTTTCTGCAAAGAACAGTCACGATTGCACTCCCATTGCCATACACAGTGCAAATAGTACTAGCATCTGTTCCCAGCAAGTACAGTGTATTGGACTGAAGAGAAGCTACTGTTCTTGTCAGTTTCCTAAGCAGAGTTGAACTAGATATGGCCCGTGTGTCGGAAGCACAGTTCCTTTGTTCTGAGCAAGCTCACTGTTCTGGCCTTATAGGAATCACAGTAGAGTAGAAGAGTGCTCTTTTCTCAAAAGCAGAGTGTGTTTCTTGTAAGGCGAGCTAGTGTTTGTTTCCCAGTCGTAAATGGAGTTGAATCACATGCATTTTCTGGTCCTACCAGCAAAAGTTGTTTTCTGCTAAGAACAGTCACGATTGTGCTGCCATTGCCATTCACAGTGCAAATAGAACTTCCCTCTGTTCCCAGAAAGTACAGTGTATTGGACTGAAGAGAAGCTACTGTTCTTGTCAGTTTCCTAAGCAGAGTTGAACTAGATATGGCCCGTGTGTCCGAAGCACAGTTCTTTTGTTCTGAGCAAGCTCACTCTTCTGGCCCTATAGGAAACACAGTAGATTAGAAGAGTGCTCTTTTCTCAAAAGCAGAGTATGTTTCTTGGAAGGCGAGCTAGTATTTGTTTCCCAGTCAGAAATGGAGTTGAATCAGATGCAGTTTCTGGTCCTATGAGCAAGAGTTGTTTTCTGGTAAGAAGAGTCACTATTGCGCTCCATTTGCCATACACAGTGCAAATAGCACTAGCGTCTGTTCCCAGCAAGTACAGTGTATTGGACTGAAGATAAGCTACTGTTCTTTTCAGTTTCTTAAGCAGAGTTGAACTAGATATGGCCCGTGTGTCGGAAGCACAGTTCCTTTGTTCTGAGCAAGCTCACTGTTCTGGCCCTATAGGAAACACAGCAGATTAGAAGAGTGCTCTTTTCTCAAAAGCAGAGTTTGTTTATTGTAAGGCGAGCTAGTATATGTTTCCCAGTCGTAAAAGGAGTTGAATCACATGCATTTTCTGGTCCTACTAGCAAGAGTTGTTTTCTGCTAAGAACAGTCACGATTGTGCTCCCATTGCCATTCACAGTGCAAATAGCACTAGCGTCTGTTCCCAGCAAGTACAGTGTATTGGACTGAAGAGAAGCTACTGTTCTTGTCAGTTTCCATTTAACAAGATATGGACCCTGTGTTGGAAGCACAGATCTTTTGTTCTGAGCAAGCTCACTGTTTAGGCCCTATAGGAAACAGAGTAGATTAGAAGAGTGCTCTTTTCTCAAAAGCAGAGTATGTTTCTTGTGGGCCGAGCTAGTATTTGTTTCCCAGACAGAAATGGAGTTGAATCAGATGCTGTTTCTGGTCCTAAGAGCAAGAGTTGTTTTCTGGTAAGAAGAGTCACTATTGCGCTCCATTTGCCATACACAGTGCAAATAGCACTAGCGTCTGTTCCCAGCAAGTACAGTGTATTGGACTGAAGAGAAACTACTGTTCTTGTCAGTTTCCTAAGCAGAGTTGAACTAGATATGGCCCGTGTGTCAGAAGGACAGTTCCTTTGTTCTTAGCAAGCTCACTGTTCTGGCCGTATAGGAATCAAGTAGAGTACAAGAGTGCTCTTTTCTCAAAAGCAGAGTGTGTTTCTTGTAAGGCGAGCTAGTGTTTGTTTCCCAGTCGTAAACGGAGTTGAATCACATGCAGTTTCTGATCCTACTAGCAAGAGTTGTTTTCTGCTAAGAACAGTCACAATTGCGCTCCCATTGCCATACACAGTGCAAATAGCACTGGCGTCTGTTCCCAGCAAGTACAGTGTATTGGACTGAAGAGAAGCTACTGTTCTTGTCAGTTTCCTAAGCAGAGTTAAACTAGATATGGCCCGTGTGTAGGAAGCACAGTTCTTTTGTTCTGAGCAAGCTCACTGTTCTGGTCCTATAGGAAACACATTAGATTAGAAGAGTGCTCTTTTCTCAAAAGCAGAGTATGTTTCTTGTAAGGCGAGCTAGTATTTGTTTCCCAGTCAGAAATGGAGTTGAATCACATGCAGTTTCTGGTCCTATGAGCAAGAGTTGTTTTCTGGTAAGAAGAGTCACTATTGCGCTCCATTTGCCATACACAGAGCAAATAGCACTAGCGTCTGTTCCCAGCAAGTACAGTGTATCGGACTGAAGTTAAGCTACTGTTCTTGTCAGTTTCCTAAGCAGAGTTGAACTAGATACAGCCCGTGTGTCTGAAGCACAGTTCCTTTGTTCTGAGCAAGCTCACTGTTCTGGACCTATAGGAAACACAGTAGATTAGAATAGTGCTCTTTTCTCAAAAGCAGAGTGTGTTTCTTGTAAGGCGAGCTAGTATTTGTTTCCCAGTCAGAAATGGAGTTGCATCACATGCAGTTTCTGGTGCTCGAGCAAGAGTTGTTTTCTGGTAAGAAGAGTCACTATTGCGCTCCATTTGCCATACACAGTGCAAATAGCACTAGCGTCTGTTTCCAGCAAGTACAGTGTATTGGACTGAAGAGAAGCTACTGTTCTTGTCAGTTTCCTAAGCAGAGTTGAAAAAGATATGGCCCGTGTGTCGGAAGAACAGTTCCTTTGTTCTGAGCAAGCTCACTGTTCTGGCCCTGTAGGAATCACAGTAGAGTAGAAGAGTGCTCTTTTCTCAAAAGCAGAGTGTGTTTGTTGTAAGGCGAGCTACTGTTTGATTCCCAGTCGTAAAAGGAGTTGAATCACATGCACTTTCTGGTCCTACTAGCAAGAGTTGTTTTCTGCAAAGAACAGTCACGATTGCACTCCCATTGCCATACACAGTGCAAATAGTACTAGCATCTGTTCCCAGCAAGTACAGTGTATTGGACTGAAGAGAAGCTACTGTTCTTGTCAGTTTCCTAAGCAGAGTTGAACTAGATATGGCCCGTGTGTGAGAAGCACAGTTCCTTTGTTCTGAGCAAGCTCAATGTTCTGTCCCTATAGGAAACACAGTAGATTAGAAGAGTGCTCTTTTCTCAAAAGCAGAATATGTTTCTTGTAAGGCGAGCTAGTATTTGTTTCCCAGTCAGAATTGGAGTTGAATCACATGCAGTTTCTGGTCCTAAGAGCAAGAGTTGTTTTCTGGTAAGAAGAGTCACTATTGCGCTCCATTTGCCATACACAGAGCAAATAGCACTAGCGTCTGTTCCCAGCAAGTACAGTGTATCGGACTGAAGTTAAGCTACTGTTCTTGTCAGTTTCCTAAGCAGAGTTGAACTAGATATGGCCCGTGTGTCTGAAGCACAGTTCCTTTGTTCTGAGCAAGCTCACTGTTCTGGACCTATAGGAAACACAGTAGATTAGAATAGTGCTCTTTTCTCAAAAGCAGAGTGTGTTTCTTGTAAGGCGAGCTAGTATTTGTTTCCCAGTCAGAAATGGAGTTGCATCACATGCAGTTTCTGGTGCTCGAGCAAGAGTTGTTTTCTGGTAAGAAGAGTCACTATTGCGCTCCATTTGCCATACACAGTGCAAATAGCACTAGCGTCTGTTTCCAGCAAGTACAGTGTATTGGACTGAAGAGAAGCTACTGTTCTTGTCAGTTTCCTAAGCAGAGTTGAAAAAGATATGGCCCGTGTGTCGGAAGCACAGTTCCTTTGTTCTGAGCAAGCTCACTGTTCTGGCCCTATAGGAATCACAGTAGAGTAGAAGAGTGCTCTTTTTCAAAAGCAGAGTGTGTTTGTTGTAAGGCGAGCTACTGTTTGATTCCCAGTCGTAAAAGGAGTTGAATCACATGCAGTTTCTGGTCCTACTAGCAAGAGTTGTTTTCTGCAAAGAACAGTCACGATTGCACTCCCATTGCCATACACAGTGCAAATAGTACTAGCATCTGTTCCCAGCAAGTACAGTGTATTGGACTGAAGAGAAGCTACTGTTCTTGTCAGTTTCCTAAGCAGAGTTGAACTAGATATGGCCCGTGTGTGGGAAGCACAGTTCCTTTGTTCTGAGCAAGCTCAATGTTCTGTCCCTATAGGAAACACAGTAGATTAGAAGAGTGCTCTTTTCTCAAAAGCAGAATATGTTTCTTGTAAGGCGAGCTAGTATTTGTTTCCCAGTCAGAATTGGAGTTGAATCACATGCAGTTTCTGGTCCTACGAGCAAGAGTTGTTTTCTGGTAAGAAGAGTCACTATTGTGCTCCATTTTTCCATACACAGTGCAAATAGCACTAGCGTCTGTTCCCAGCAAGTACAGTGTATTGGACTGAAGAGAAGCTACTGTTCTTGTCAGTTTCCTAAGAAGAGTTGAACTAGATATGGCCCGGGTGTCAGAAGCACAGTTCTTTTGTTCTGAGCAAGCTCACGCTTCTGGCCCTATAGGAAACACAGTAGATTAGAAGAGTGCTCTTTTCTCAAAAGCAGAGTATGTTTCTTGGAAGGCGAGCTAGTATTTGTTTCCCAGTCAGAAATGGAGTTGAATCACATGCAGTTTCTGGTCCTACGAGCAAGAGTTGTTTTCTGGTAAGAAGAGTCCCTATTGCGCTCCATTTGCCATACACAGTGCAAATAGCACTAGCGTCTGTTCCCAGCAAGTACAGTGTATTGGACTGAAGAGAAGCTACTGTTCTTGTCAGTTTCCTAAGCAGAGTTGAACTAGATATGGCCCGTGTGTCGGAAGCACATTTCCTTTGATCTGAGCAAGCTCATTTTTCTGGCCCTATAGGAATCACAGTAGAGTAGAAGACTGCTCTTTTCTCAAAAGCAGAGTGTGTTTGTTGTAAGGCGAGCTAGTGTAGTGTTGTTTCCCAAGTAGTAAAAGAAGTTGAATCACATGCAGTTTCTGGTCCTACTAGCAAGAGTTTTTTTCTGCTAAGAACAGTCACGATTGAGCTCCCATTTCCATACACAGTGCAAATAGCACTCGCGCCATTCCCAGCAAGTACAGTGTAGTGGACTGAAGAGAAGCTACTGTTCTTGTCAGTTTCCATTTAACAAGATATGGACCCTGTGTTGGAAGCACAGTTCTTTTGTTCTGAGCAAGCTCAGTGTTCAGGCCCTATAGGAAACACAGTAGATTAGAAGAGTGCTCTTTTCTCAAAAGCAGAGTATGTTTCTTGTGGGCCGAGCTATTATTTTTTTCCCAGTAGAAATGGAGTTGAATCAGATGCAGTTTCTGGTCCTAAGAGCAAGAGTTGTTTTCTGGTAAGAAGAGTCCCAATTGCGCTCCCATTGCCATACACAGTGCAAATAGCACTTGCGTCTGTTCCCAGGAAGTACACTAATTGGAGTGAAGAGAAGCTACTGTTCTTGTCAGTTTCCTAAGCAGAGTTGACCTAGATATGGCCCGTGTGTCGGAAGCACAGTTCCTTTGTTCTGAGCAAGCTCACTGTTCTGGAACTATAGGAATCACAGTAGAGTAGAAGAGTGCTCTTTTCTCAAAACCAGAGTGTGATTGTTGTAAGGCGAGCTAGTGTTTGTTTCCCAGTCATAAAAGGAGTTGAATCACATGCAGTTTCTGGTCCTACTAGCAAGAGTTTTTTTTCTGCTTTGAACAGTCACGATTGCGCTCCACTTTCCATACACAGTGCAAATAGCACTAGCGTGGGTTTCCAGCAAGTACAGTGTATTGGACTGAAGAGAAGCTACTGTTCTTGTCAGTTTCCTAAGCAGAGTTGAACTAGATATGGCCCGTGTGTCGGAAGCACAGTTCCTTTGTTCTGAGCAGGCTCACTGTTCTGGCCCTTTAGGAATCACAGTAGAGTAGAAGAGTGCTCTTTTCTCAAAAGCAGAGTGTGTTTCTTGTAAGGCAATCTAGTGTTTGTTTCCCAGTCGTAAACGGAGTTGAATCACATGCAGTTTCTGGTCCTACTAGCAAGAGTTGTTTTCTGCTAAGAAGAGTCACGATTGCGCTCCCATTGCCATACACAGTGCAAATAGCACTAGCGTCTGTTCCCAGCAAGTAGAGTGTATTGGACTGAAGAGAAGCTACTGTTCTTGTCAGTTTCCATTTAATAAGATATGGCCCCTGGGGTGGAAGCACAGTACTTTTGTTCTGAGCAAGCTCACTGTTCATGCCCTATAGGAAACACAGTAGATTACAAGAGTGCTCTTTTCTCAAAAGCAGAGTATGTTTCTTGTGGGCCAAGCTAGTATTTGTTTCCCAGTCAGAAATGGAGTTGAATCAGATGCAGTTTCTGGTCCTAAGAGCAAGAGTTGTTTTCTGGTAAGAAGAGTCACTATTGCGCTCCCATTGCCATACACAGTGCAAATAGCCCTCGCGTCTGTTCCCAGCAAGTACAGTGTATTGGACTGAAGAGAAGCTACTGTTCTTGTCAGTTTCCTAAACAGAGTTGAAGTAGATATGGCCCGTGTGTTGGAAGCACATTTCCTTTGTTCTGAGCAAGCTCATTTTTCTGGCCCTATAGGAATCACAGTAGAGTAGAAGACTGCTCTTTTCTCAAAAGCAGAGTGTGTTTGTTGTAAGGCGAGCTAGTGTAGTGTTGTTTCCCAAGTAGTAAAAGAAGTTGAATCACATGCAGTTTCTGGTCCTACTAGCAAGAGTTTTTTTCTGCTAAGAACAGTCACGATTGAGCTCCCATTTCCATACACAGTGCAAATAGCACACGCGCCGTTTCCAGCAAGTACAGTGTAGTGGACTGAAGAGAAGCTACTGTTCTTGTCAGTTTCCATTTAACAAGATATGGACCCTGTGTTGGAAGCACAGTTCTTTTGTTCTGAGCAAGCTCACTGTTCAGGCCCTATAGGAAACACAGTAGATTAGAAGAGTGCTCTTTTCTCAAAAGCAGAGTATGTTTCTTGTGGGCCGAGCTATTATTTGTTTCCCAGTCAGAAATGGAGTTGAATCAGATGCAGTTTCTGGTCCTAAGAGCAAGAGTTGTTTTCTGGTAAGAAGAGTCCCAATTGCGCTCCCATTGCCATACACAGTGCAAATAGCACTTGCGTCTGTTCCCAGGAAGTACACTGATTGGAGTGAAGAGAAGCTACTGTTCTTGTCGGTTTCCTAAGCAGAGTTGAACTAGATATGGCCCGTGTGTCGGAAGCACAGTTCCTTTGTTCTGAGCAAGCTCACTGTTCTGGCCTTATAGGAATCACAGTAGAGTAGAAGAGTGCTCTTTTCTCAAAAGCAGAGTGTGTTTCTTGTAAGGCGAGCTAGTGTTTGTTTCCCAGTCGTAAACGGAGTTGAATCACATGCATTTTCTGGTCCTACTAGCAAAAGTTGTTTTCTGCTAAGAACAGTCACGATTGCGCTCCCATTGCCATACACAGTGCAAATAGCACTAGCGTCTGTTCCCAGAAAGTACAGTGTATTGGACTGAAGAGAAGCTACTGTTCTTGTCAGTTTCCTAAGCAGAGTTGAACTAGATATGGCCCGTGTGTCCGAAGCAAAGTTCTTTTGTTCTGAGCAAGCTCACGCTTCTGGCCCTATAGGAAACACAGTAGATTAGAAGAGTGCTCTTTTCTCAAAAGCAGAGTATGTTTCTTGGAAGGCGAGCTAGTATTTGTTTCCCAGTCAGAAATGGAGTTGAATCAGATGCAGTTTCTGGTCTTAAGAGCAAGAGTTGTTTTCTGGTAAGAAGAGTAACTATTGCGCACCCATTGCCATACACAGTGCAAATAGCACTCGCGTCTGTTCCCAGCAAGTACACTGTATTGGACTGAAGAGAAGCTACTGTTCTTGTCAGTTTCCTAAGCAGAGTTGAACTAGATATGGCCCGTGTGTCGGAAGCACAGTTCCTTTGTTCTGAGCAAGCTCACTGTTCTGGCCTTATAGGAATCACAGTAGAGTAGAAGAGTGCTCTTTTCTCAAAAGCAGAGTGTGTTTCTTGTAAGGCGAGCTAGTGTTTGTTTCCCAGTGGTAAACGGAGTTGAATCACATGCATTTTCTGGTCCTACTAGCAAAAGTTGTTTTCTGCTAAGAACAGTCACGATTGCGCTCCCATTGCCATACACAGTGCAAATAGCACTAGCGTCTGTTCCCAGAAAGTACAGTGTATTGGACTGAAGAGAAGCTACTGTTCTTGTCAGTTTCCTAAGCAGAGTTGAACTAGATATGGCCCGTGTGTCCGAAGCAAAGTTCTTTTGTTCTGAGCAAGCTCACTCTTCTGGCCTTATAGGAATCAGAGTAGAGTACAAGAGTGCTCTTTTCTCAAAAGCAGAGTGTGTTTGTTGTAAGGCGAGCTAGTGTTTGTTTCCCAGTAGTAAAAGGAGTTGAATCACATGCAGTTTCTGGTCCTACTAGCAAGAGTTTTTTTCTCCTAAGAACAGTCACGATTGAGCTCCCATTTCCATACACAGTGCAAATAGCACTCGCGCCATTCCCAGCAAGTACAGTGTAGTGGACTGAAGAGAAGCTACTGTTCTTGTCAGTTTCCATTTAACAAGATATGGCACCTGTGTTGGAAGCACAGTTCTTTTGTTCTGAGCAAGCTCACTGTTCAGGCCCTATAGGAAACACAGTAGATTAGAAGAGTGCTCTTTTCTCAAAAGCAGAGTATGTTTCTTGTGGGCCGAGCTATTATTTGTTTCCCAGTCAGAAATGGAGTTGAATCAGATGCAGTTTCTGGTCCTAAGAGCAAGAGTTGTTTTCTGGTAAGAAGAGTCCCAATTGCGCTCCCATTGCCATACACAGTGCAAATAGCACTTGCGTCTGTTCCCAGGAAGTACACTGATTGGAGTGAAGAGAAGCTACTGTTCTTGTCAGTTTCCTAAGCAGAGTTGAACTAGATATGGCCCGTGTGTCAGAAGCACAGTTCCTTTGTTCTGAACAAGCTCACTGTTCTGGCCCTATAGGAAACACAGCAGATTAGAAGAGTGGTCTTTTCTCAAAAGCAGAGTTTGTTTATTGTAAGGCGAGCTAGTATATGTTTCCCAGTCGTAAAAGGAGTTGAATCACATGCATTTTCTGGTCCTACTAGCAAGAGTTGTTTTCTGCTAAGAACAGTCACGATTGTGCTCCCATTGCCATTCACAGTGCAAATAGCACTAGCGTCTGTTCCCAGCAAGTACAGTGTATTGGACTGAAGAGAAGCTACTGTTCTTGTCAGTTTACTAAGCAGAGTTGAACTAGATATGGCCCGTGTGTCTGAAGCACAGTTCTTTTGTTCTGAGCAAGCTCACTCTTCTGGCCCTATAGGAAACACAGTAGATTTGAAGAGTGCTCTTTTCTCAAAAGCAGAGTGTGTTTCTTGTAAGGCGAGCTAGTATTTGTTTCCCATGCAGAAATGTAGTTGCATCACAGGCAGTTTCTGGTCCACGAGCAAGAGTTGTTTTCTGGTAAGAAGAGTCACTATTGCGCTCCATTTGCCATACACAGTGCAAATAGCACTAGCGTCTGTTCCCAGCAAGTACAGTGTATTGGACTGAAGAGAAGCTACTGTTTTTGTCAGTTTCCTAAGCAGAGTTGAACTAGATATGACCCCTGTGTCGAAGCACAGTTCCTTTGTTCTGAGCAAGCTCACTGTTCTGGCTCTATAGGAATAACAGTAGAGTAGAAGAGTGCTCTTTTCTCAAAAGCAGAGTGTTTTTGTTGTAAGGCGAGCTAGTGTTTGCTAATAACAGTCACGATTGTGCTCCCATTGCCATACACAGTGCAAATAGCACTCGCGTCTGCTCCCAGCAAGTAAACTGTATTGGACTGAAGAGAAGCTACTGTTCTTGTCAGTTTCCTAAGCAGAGTTGAACTAGATATGGCCCGTGTGTCGGAAGCACAGTTCTTTTTTTCTGAGCAAGCTCACTGTTCTGGCCGTATAGAAAACCACAGTAGATTAGAAGAGTGCTCTTTTCTCAAAATCAGAGTATGTTTCTTGTAAGGCGAGCTAGTATTTGTTTCCCAGTCAGAAATGGAGTTGAATCACATGCAGTTCCTGGTCCTACGAGCAAGAGTTGTTTTCTGGTAAGAAGAGTCACTATTGTGCTCCATCTGCCATACACAGTGCAAATAGCACTAGCGTCTGTTCCCAGCAAGTACAGTGTATTGGACTGAAGAGAAGCTACTGTTCTTGTCAGTTTCCTAAGCAGAGTTGAACTAGATATGGCACATGTGTCGGAAGCACAGTTCCTTTGTTCTGAGCAAGCTCACTGTTCTGGCCCTTTAGGAATCACAGTAGAGTAGAAGAGTGCTCTTTTCTCAAAAGCAGAGTGTGTTTCTGGTAAGGCGAGCTAGTGTTTGTTTCCCAGTCGGAAACAGAGTTGAATCACATGCAGTTTCTGGTCCTACTAGCAAGAGATGTTTTCTGCTAATAACAGTCACGATTGTGCTCCCATTGCCATACACAGTGCAAAAAGCACTCGCATCTGTTCCCAGCAAGTATAGTGTATTGGACTGAAGAGAAGCTACTGTTCTTGTCAGTTTCCTATGCAGAGTTGAACTAGACATAGCCCGTGAGTCGGAAGCACAGTTCTTTTGTTCTGAGCAAGCTCACTGTTCTGGCCCTATAGGAATCACAGTAGAGTAGAAGAGTGCTCTTTTCTCAAAAGCAGAGTGTGTTTGTTGTAAGGCGAGCTAGTGTTTGTTTCCCAGTCGTAAAAGGAGTTGAATCACATGCAGTTTCTGGTCCTTCTAGCAATAGTTGTTTTCTGCTAAGAAGAGTCACGATTGCGCTCCCATTTCCATACACAGTGCAAATAGCACTAGCGTCTGTTCCCAGCAAGTACAGGGTATTGGAATGAAGAGAAGCTACTGTTCTTGTCAGTTTTCTAAGCAGAGTTGAACTAGATATGGCCCGTGTTTGGGAAGCACAGTTCTTTTGTTCTGAGCAAGCTCAAGGTTCTGGCTCTATAGGAAACACAGTAGATTATTAGAGTGCTCTTTTCTCAAAAGCAGAGTGTGTTTCTTGTAAGGCGAGCTAGTATTTGTTTCCCAGTCAGAAATGGAGTTGAATCACATGCAGTTACTGGTCCTACGAGCAAGAGTTGTTTTCTGGTAAGAAGAGTCACTATTGCGCTCCATTTGCCATACACAGTGCAAATAGCACTAGCGTCTGTTCCCAGCAAGTACAAAGTATTGGAATGAAGAGAAGCTACTGTTCTTGTCAGTTTCCTAAGCAGAGTTGAACTAGATATGGCCCGTGTGTCGGAAGCACAGTTCCTTTGTTCTGAGTAAGCTCAGTGTTCTGGCTCTATAGGAATCACAGTAGAGTAGAAGAGTGCTCTTTTCTCAAAAGCAGAGTGTGTTTCTTGTAAGGCGAGCTAGTGTTTGTTTCCCAGTAGTAAAAGGAGTTGAATCACATGCAGTTTCTGGTCCTACTAGCAAGAGTTGTTTTCGGCTAAGAACAGTCACAATTGCGCTCCCATTGCCATACACAGTGCAAATAGCACTAGCGTCTGTTCCCAGCAAGTACAGTGTATTGGACTGAAAAGAAGCTACTGTTCTTGTCAGTTTCCTAAGCAGAGTTGAACTAAATATGGCACGTGTGTCGGAAGCACAGTTCCTTTGTTCTGAGCAAGCTCACTGTTCTGGCCCTGTAGGAAACACAGTAGATTAGAAGAGTGCTCTTTTCTCCAAAGCAGAGTGTGTTTCTTGTAAGGCGATCTAGTATTTGTTTCCCAGTCAGAAATGGAGTTGGATCACATGAAGTTTCTGGTCTACGAGCAATAGTTGTTTTCTGGTAAGCAGAGTCACTATTGTGCTCCATTTGCCATACACAGTGCAAGTAGCACTAGCGACTGTTCCCAGCAAGTACAGGGTATTGGAATGAAGAGAAGCTACTGTTCTTGTCAGTTTCCTAAGCAGAGTTGAACTAGATATGGCCCCTGTGTCGGAAGCACAGTTCCTTTGTTCTGAGCAAGCTCAGTGTTCTGGCCCTATAGGAATCACAGTAGAGTGGAAGAGTGCTCTTTTCTCAAAAGCAGAGTGTGTTTCTTGTAAGGCGAGCTACTGTTTGCTAATAACAGTCACGATTGTGCTCCCATTGCCATACACAGTGCAAATAGCACTCGCGTCCGTTCCCAGCAAGTATACTGTATTGGACTGAAGAGAAGCTACAGTTCTTGTCAGTTTCCTAAGCAGAGTTGAATTAGTTATGGCCCGTGTGTCAGAAGCACAGTTCCTTTGTTCTGAGCAAGCTCACTGTTCTGGCCCTATAGGAATCACAGTAGAGTAGAAGAGTGCTCTTTTCTGAAAAGCAGAGTGTGTTTGTTGTAAGGCGAGCTAGTGTTTGTTTCCCAGTCGTAAAAGGAGTTGAATCACATGCAGTTTCTGGTCCTACTAGCAAGAGTTTTTTTCTGCTAAGAACAGTCACGATTGTGCTCCCATTTCCATACACAGTGCAAATAGCACTAACGTCTGTTCCCAGCAAGTACAGTGTATTGGACTGAAGAGAAGCTACTGTACTTGTCAGTTTCCTAAGCAGAGTTGAACTAGATATGGCCCGTGTGTGGGAAGCACAGTTCCTTTGTTCTGAGGAAGCTCACTGTTCTGGCCCTATAGGAAACACAGTAGATTAGAAGAGTGCTCTTTTTTCAAAAGCAGAGTATGTTTCTTGGAAGGTGAGCTAGTATTTGTTTCCCAGTCAGAAATGGAGTTGAATCACATGCAGTTTCTGGTCCTATGAGCAAGAGTTGTTTTCTGGTAAGAATAGTCACTATTGCGCTCCATTTGCCATACACAGTGCAAATAGCACTAGAGTCTGTTCCCAGCAAGTACAGTGTATTGGACTGAAGAGAAGCTACTGTTCTTGTCAGTTTCCTAAGCAGAGTTGAACTAGATATGGCCCGTGTGTTGGAAGCACAGTTCCTTTGTTCTGAGCAAGCTCACTGTTCTGGCCCTATAGGAATCACAGTAGAGTAGAAGAGTGCTCTTTTCTCAAAAGCAGAGTGTGTTTGTTGTAAGGCGAGCTAGTGTTTGTTTCCCAGTCGTAAAAGAAGTTGAATCACATGCAGTTTCTGTTCCTACTAGCAAGAGTTGTTTTCTGCTAAGAACAGTCACGATTGTGCTCCCATTTCCATACACAGTGCAAATAGCACTAGCGTCTGTTCCCAGCAAGTACAGTGTATTGGACTGAAGAGAAGCTACTGTTCTTGTCAGTTTCCTACGCAGAGTTGAACTAGATATGGCCCGTGTGTGGGAAGCACAGTTCTTTTGTTCTGAGCAAGCTCACGGTTCTGGTTCTATAGAAAAACACAGTAGATTAGAAGAGTGCTCTTTTCTCAAAATCAGAGTATGTTTCTTGTAAGACGAGCTAGTATTTGTTTCCCAGTCAGAAATGGAGTTGAATCACATGCAGTTCCTGGTCCTACGAGCAAGAGTTCTTTTCTGGTAAGAAGAGTCACTATTGCGCTCCATTTGCCATACACAGTGCAAATAGCACTAGCGTCTGTTCCCAGCAAGTACAGTGTATTGGACTGAAGTGAAGCTACTGTTCTTGTCAGTTTCCTAAGCAGAGTTGAACTAGATATGGCCCGTGTGTCGGAAGCACTGTTCCTTTGTTCTGAGGAAGCTCACTGTTCTGGCCATATAGAAACACAGTCGATTAGACGAGTGCTCTTTTCTCAAAAGCAGAGTGTGTTTCTTGTAAGGCGAGCTAGTATTTGTTTCCCAGTCAGAAATGGAGTTGCATCACATGCAGTTTCTGGTCCACGAGCAAGAGTTGTTTTCTGGTAAGAAGAGTCCCTATTGCGCTCCATTTGCCATACACAGTGCAAATAGCACTAGCGTCTGTTCCCAGCAAGTACAGTGTATTGGACTGAAGAGAAGCTACTGTTCTTGTCAGTTTCCTAAGCAGAGTTGAACTAGATATGGCCCGTGTGTCAGAAGCACAGTTCCTTTGTTCTGAGCAAGCTCACTGTTCTGGCCCTATAGGAATCACAGTAGAGTAGAAGAGTGGTCTTTTCTCAAAAGCAGAGTGTGTTTCTTGTAAGGCGAGCTAGTGTTTCTTTCCCAGTCGTAAAAGGAGTTGAATCACATGCAGTTTCTGGTCCTACAAGCAAGAGTTGTTTTCTGCTAAGAACAGTCACGATTGAGCTCCCATTGCCATACACAGTGCAAATAGCACTAGCGTCTCTTACCAGCAAGTACAGTGTATTGGACTGAAGAGAAGCTACTGTTCTTGCCAGTTTCCTAGGCAGAGTTGAACTAGATATGGCCCGTGTGTGGGAAGCACAGTTCCTTTGTTCTGAGCACGCTCACTCTTCTGGCCCTGTAGGAAACACAGTAGATTAGAAGAGTGCTCTTTTCTCAAAAGCAGAGTGTGTTTCTTGTAAGGCGATCTAGTATTTGTTTCCCAGTAAGAAATGGAGTTGAATCACATGCAGTTTCCGGTCCTACTAGCAAGACATGTTTTCTGGTAAGAGGAGTCACGATTGCGCTCCATTTGCCATACACAGTGCAAATAGCACTAGCGTCTGTTCCCAGCAAGTACAGGGTATTGGAATGAAGAGAAGCTACTGTTCTTGTCAGTTTCCTAAGCAGAGTTGAACTAGATATGGCCCGTGTGTAGGAAGCACAGTTCCTTTGTTCTGAGCAAGCTCACTGTTCTGGACCAATAGGAAACACAGTAGATTAGAAGAGTGCTCTTTTCTCAAAAGAAGAGTATGTTTCTTGTAAGGCGAGCTAGCATTTGTTTCCCAGTCAGAAATGGACTTGAATCACATGCAGTTTCTGCTCCTACAAGCAAGAGTTGTTTTCTGGTAAGAAGAGTCACTATTACGCTCCATTTGCCATACACAGAGCAAATAGCACTAGCATCTGTTCCCAGCAAGTACAGTGTATTGGACTGAATTGAAGCTACTGTTCTTGTCAGTTTCCTAAGCAGAGTTGAATTAGATATGGCGCGTGTGTCAGAAGCACTGTTCCTTTGTTCTGAGAAAGCTCACTGTTCTGGACCTATAGGAAACACAGTAGATTAGAAGAGTGCTCTTTTCTCAAAAGCAGAGTGTGTTTCTTGTAAGGCGAGCTAGTATTTGTTTCCCAGTCAGAAATGGAGTTGCATCACATGCAGTTTCTGGTCCACGAGCAAGAGTTGTTTTCTGGTAAGAAGGGTCACTATTGCGCTCCATTTGCCATACACAGTGCAAATAGCACTTGCGTCTGTTCCCAGCAAGTACAGTCTATTGGACTGAAGAGAAGCTACTGTTCTTGTCAGTTTCCTAAGCAGAGTTGAACTAGATATGGCCCGTGTGTAGGAAGCACAGTTCCTTTGTTCTGAGCAAGCTCACTGTTCTGGCCCTATAGGAATCACAGTAGAGTAGAAGAGTGCTCTTTTCTCAAAAGCAGAGTGTGTTTCTTGTAAGGCGAGCTAGTGTTTGTTTCCCAGTCGTAAATGGAGTTGAATCATATGCAGTTTCTGGTCCTATGAGCAAGAGTTGTTTTCTGGTAAGAAGAGTCACAATTGCGCTCCATTTGCCATACACAGTGCAAATAGCACTAGCGTCTGTTCCCAGCAAGTACAGTGTATTGGACTGAAGAGAAGCTACTGTTCTTGTCAGTTTCCTAAGCAGAGTTGAACTAGATATGGCCCGTTTGTCGGAAGCACAGTTCCTTTGTTCTGAGCAAGCTCACTGTTCTGGAACAATAGGAAACACAGTAGATCAGAAGAGTGCTCTTTTCTCAAAAGAAGAGTATGTTTCTTGTAAGGCGAGCTAGCATTTGTTTCCCAGTCAGAAATGGAGTTGAATCAGATGCAGTTTCTGGTCCTATGAGCAAGAGTTGTTTTCTGGTAAGAAGAGTCACTATTGTGCTCCATTTGCCATACACAGTGCAAATAGCACTAGCGTCTGTTCCCAGCAAGTACAGTGTATTGGACTGAAGACAAGCTACTGTTCTTTTCAGTATCTTAAGCAGAGTTGAACTAGATATGGCCCGTGTGTCGGAAGCACAGTTCCTTTGTTCTGAGCAAGCTCACTGTTCTGGCCCTATAGGAAACACAGCAGATTAGAAGAGTGCTCTTTTCTCAAAACCAGAGTTTGTTTATTGTAAGGCGAGCTAGTATATGTTTCCCAGTCGTAAAAGGAGTTGAATCACATGCATTTTCTGGACCTACTAGCAAGAGTTGTTTTCTGCTAAGAACAGTCACGATTGTGCTCCCATTGCCATTCACAGTGCAAATAGCACTAGCGTCTGTTCCCAGCAAGTACAGTGTATTGGACTGAAGAGAAGCTACGGTTCTTGTCAGTTTCCATTTAACAAGATATGGCCCCTGTGTTGGAAGCACAGATCTTTTGTTCTGAGAAAGCTCACTGTTCAGGCCCTATAGGAAACAGAGTAGATTAGAAGAGTGCTCTTTTCTCAAAAGCAGAGTATGTTTCTTGTGGGCCGAGCTAGTATTTGTTTCCCAGACAGAAATGGAGTTGAATCAGATGCAGTTTCTGGTCCTAAGAGCAAGAGTTGTTTTCTGGTAAGAAGAGTCACTATTGCGCTCCATTTGCCATACACAGTGCAAATAGCACTAGCGTCTGTTCCCAGAAAGTACAGTGTATTGGACTGAAGAGAAGCTACTGTTCTTGTCAGTTTCCTAAGCAGAGTTGAACTAGATATGGCCCGTGTGTCAGAAGGACAGTTCCTTTGTTCTTAGCAAGCTCACTGTTCTGGCCTTATAGGAATCAGAGTAGAGTACAAGAGTGCTCTTTTCTCAAAAGCAGAGTGTGTTTGTTGTAAGGCGAGCTAGTGTTTGTTTCCCAGTAGTAAAAGGAGTTGAATCACATGCAGTTTCTTGTCCTACTAGCAAGAGTTTTTTTCTCCTAAGAACAGTCACGATTGAGCTCCCATTTCCATACACAGTGCAAATAGCACTCGCGCCATTCCCAGCAAGTACAGTGTAGTGGACTGAAGAGAAGCTACTGTTCTTGTCAGTTTCCATTTAACAAGATATGGCACCTGTGTTGGAAGCACAGTTCTTTTGTTCTGAGCAAGCTCACTGTTCAGGCCCTATAGGAAACACAGTAGATTAGAAGAGTGCTCTTTTCTCAAAAGCAGAGTATGTTTCTTGTGGGCCGAGCTATTATTTGTTTCCCAGTCAGAAATGGAGTTGAATCAGATGCAGTTTCTGGTCCTAAGAGCAAGAGTTGTTTTCTGGTAAGAAGAGTCACTATTGCGCTCCCATTGCCATACACAGTGCAAATAGCACTTGCGTCTGTTCCCAGGAAGTACACTGATTGGAGTGAAGAGAAGCTACTGTTCTTGTCAGTTTCCTAAGCAGAGTTGAACTAGATATGGCCCGTGTGTCGGAAGCACAGTTCCTTTGTTCTGAGCAAGCTCACTGTTCTGGCCCTATAGGAAACACAGCAGATTAGAAGAGTGGTCTTTTCTCAAAAGCAGAGTTTGTTTATTGTAAGGCGAGCTAGTATATGTTTCCCAGTCGTAAAAGGAGTTGAATCACATGCATTTTCTGGTCCTACTAGCAAGAGTTGTTTTCTGCTAAGAACAGTCACGATTGTGCTCCCATTGCCATTCACAGTGCAAATAGCACTAGCGTCTGTTCCCAGCAAGTACAGTGTATTGGACTGAAGAGAAGCTACTGTTCTTGTCAGTTTACTAAGCAGAGTTGAACTAGATATGGCCCGTGTGTCTGAAGCACAGTTCTTTTGTTCTGAGCAAGCTCACTCTTCTGGCCCTATAGGAAATACAGTAGATTTGAAGAGTGCTCTTTTCTCAAAAGCAGAGTGTGTTTCTTGTAAGGCGAGCTAGTATTTGTTTCCCATGCAGAAATGTAGTTGCATCACAGGCAGTTTCTGGTCCACGAGCAAGAGTTGTTTTCTGGTAAGAAGAGTCACTATTGCGCTCCATTTGCCATACACAGTGCAAATAGCACTAGCGTCTGTTCCCAGCAAGTACAGTGTATTGGACTGAAGAGAAGCTACTGTTTTTGTCAGTTTCCTAAGCAGAGTTGAACTAGATATGACCCGTGTGTCGAAGCACAGTTCCTTTGTTCTGAGCAAGCTCACTGTTCTGGCTCTATAGGAATAACAGTAGAGTAGAAGAGTGCTCTTTTCTCAAAAGCAGAGTGTTTTTGTTGTAAGGCGAGCTAGTGTTTGCTAATAACAGTCACGATTGTGCTCCCATTGCCATACACAGTGCAAATAGCACTCGCGTCTGCTCCCAGCAAGTAAACTGTATTGGACTGAAGAGAAGCTACTGTTCTTGTCAGTTTCCTAAGCAGAGTTGAACTAGATATGGCCCGTGTGTCGGAAGCACAGTTCTTTTGTTCTGAGCAAGCTCACTGTTCTGGCCGTATAGAAAACCACAGTAGATTAGAAGAGTGCTCTTTTCTCAAAATCAGAGTATGTTTCTTGTAAGGCGAGCTAGTATTTGTTTCCCAGTCAGAAATGGAGTTGAATCACATGCAGTTCCTGGTCCTACGAGCAAGAGTTGTTTTCTGGTAAGAAGAGTCACTATTGCGCTCCATTTGCCATACACAGTGCAAATAGCACTAGCGTCTGTTCCCAGCAAGTACAGTGTATTGGACTGAAGAGAAGCTACTGTTCTTGTCAGTTTCCTAAGCAGAGTTGAACTAGATATGGCACATGTGTCGGAAGCACAGTTCCTTTGTTCTGAGCAAGCTCACTGTTCTGGCCCTTTAGGAATCACAGTAGAGTAGAAGAGTGCTCTTTTCTCAAAAGCAGAGTGTGTTTCTGGTAAGGCGAGCTAGTGTTTGTTTCCCAGTCGGAAACAGAGTTGAATCACATGCAGTTTCTGGTCCTACTAGCAAGAGATGTTTTCTGCTAATAACAGTCACGATTGTGCTCCCATTGCCATACACAGTGCAAAAAGCACTCGCATCTGTTCCCAGCAAGTATAGTGTATTGGACTGAAGAGAAGCTACTGTTCTTGTCAGTTTCCTATGCAGAGTTGAACTAGACATAGCCCGTGAGTCGGAAGCACAGTTCTTTTATTCTGAGCAAGCTCACTGTTCTGGCCCTATAGGAATCACAGTAGAGTAGAAGAGTGCTCTTTTCTCAAAAGCAGAGTGTGTTTGTTGTAAGGCGAGCTAGTGTTTGTTTCCCAGTCGTAAAAGGAGTTGAATCACATGCAGTTTCTGGTCCTTCTAGCAATAGTTGTTTTCTGCTAAGAAGAGTCACGATTGCGCTCCCATTTCCATACACAGTGCAAATAGCACTAGCGTCTGTTCCCAGCAAGTACAGGGTATTGGAATGAAGAGAAGCTACTGTTCTTGTCAGTTTTCTAAGCAGAGTTGAACTAGATATGGCCCGTGTTTGGGAAGCACAGTTCTTTTGTTCTGAGCAAGCTCAAGGTTCTGGCTCTATAGGAAACACAGTAGATTATTAGAGTGCTCTTTTCTCAAAGCAGAGTGTGTTTCTTGTAAGGCGAGCTAGTATTTGTTTCCCAGTCAGAAATGGAGTTGAATCACATGCAGTTACTGGTCCTACGAGCAAGAGTTGTTTTCTGGTAAGAAGAGTCACTATTGCGCTCCATTTGCCATACACAGTGCAAATAGCACTAGCGTCTGTTCCCAGCAAGTACAAAGTATTGGAATGAAGAGAAGCTACTGTTCTTGTCAGTTTCCTAAGCAGAGTTGAACTAGATATGGCCCGTGTGTCGGAAGCACAGTTCCTTTGTTCTGAGTAAGCTCAGTGTTCTGGCTCTATAGGAATCACAGTAGAGTAGAAGAGTGCTCTTTTCTCAAAAGCAGAGTGTGTTTCTTGTAAGGCGAGCTAGTGTTTGTTTCCCAGTAGTAAAAGGAGTTGAATCACATGCAGTTTCTGGTCCTACTAGCAAGAGTTGTTTTCGGCTAAGAACAGTCACAATTGCGCTCCCATTGCCATACACAGTGCAAATAGCACTAGCGTCTGTTCCCAGCAAGTACAGTGTATTGGACTGAAAAGAAGCTACTGTTCTTGTCAGTTTCCTAAGCAGAGTTGAACTAAATATGGCACGTGTGTCGGAAGCACAGTTCCTTTGTTCTGAGCAAGCTCACTGTTCTGGCCCTGTAGGAAACACAGTAGATTAGAAGAGTGCTCTTTTCTCCAAAGCAGAGTGTGTTTCTTGTAAGGCGATCTAGTATTTGTTTCCCAGTCAGAAATGGAGTTGGATCACATGAAGTTTCTGGTCTACGAGCAATAGTTGTTTTCTGGTAAGCAGAGTCACTATTGTGCTCCATTTGCCATACACAGTGCAAGTAGCACTAGCGACTGTTCCCAGCAAGTACAGGGTATTGGAATGAAGAGAAGCTACTGTTCTTGTCAGTTTCCTAAGCAGAGTTGAACTAGATATGGCCCCTGTGTCGGAAGCACAGTTCCTTTGTTCTGAGCAAGCTCAGTGTTCTGGCCCTATAGGAATCACAGTAGAGTGGAAGAGTGCTCTTTTCTCAAAAGCAGAGTGTGTTTCTTGTAAGGCGAGCTACTGTTTGCTAATAACAGTCACGATTGTGCTCCCATTGCCATACACAGTGCAAATAGCACTCGCGTCCGTTCCCAGCAAGTATACTGTATTGGACTGAAGAGAAGCTACAGTTCTTGTCAGTTTCCTAAGCAGAGTTGAATTAGTTATGGCCCGTGTGTCAGAAGCACAGTTCCTTTGTTCTGAGCAAGCTCACTGTTCTGGCCCTATAGGAATCACAGTAGAGTAGAAGAGTGCTCTTTTCTGAAAAGCAGAGTGTGTTTGTTGTAAGGCGAGCTAGTGTTTGTTTCCCAGTCGTAAAAGGAGTTGAATCACATGCAGTTTCTGGTCCTACTAGCAAGAGTTTTTTTCTGCTAAGAACAGTCACGATTGTGCTCCCATTTCCATACACAGTGCAAATAGCACTAACGTCTGTTCCCAGCAAGTAGAGTGTATTGGACTGAAGAGAAGCTACTGTACTTGTCAGTTTCCTAAGCAGAGTTGAACTAGATATGGCCCGTGTGTGGGAAGCACAGTTCCTTTGTTCTGAGGAAGCTCACTGTTCTGGCCCTATAGGAAACACAGTAGATTAGAAGAGTGCTCTTTTTTCAAAAGCAGAGTATGTTTCTTGGAAGGTGAGCTAGTATTTGTTTCCAAGTCAGAAATGGAGTTGAATCACATGCAGTTTCTGGTCCTATGAGCAAGAGTTGTTTTCTGGTAAGAATAGTCACTATTGCGCTCCATTTGCCATACACAGTGCAAATAGCACTAGAGTCTGTTCCCAGCAAGTACAGTGTATTGGACTGAAGAGAAGCTACTGTTCTTGTCAGTTTCCTAAGCAGAGTTGAACTAGATATGGCCCGTGTGTTGGAAGCACAGTTCCTTTGTTCTGAGCAAGCTCACTGTTCTGGCCCTATAGGAATCACAGTAGAGTAGAAGAGTGCTCTTTTCTCAAAAGCAGAGTGTGTTTGTTGTAAGGCGAGCTAGTGTTTGTTTCCCAGTCGTAAAAGAAGTTGAATCACATGCAGTTTCTGTTCCTACTAGCAAGAGTTGTTTTCTGCTAAGAACAGTCACGATTGTGCTCCCATTTCCATACACAGTGCAAATAGCACTAGCGTCTGTTCCCAGCAAGTACAGTGTATTGGACTGAAGAGAAGCTACTGTTCTTGTCAGTTTCCTACGCAGAGTTGAACTAGATATGGCCCGTGTGTGGGAAGCACAGTTCTTTTGTTCTGAGCAAGCTCACGGTTCTGGTTCTATAGAAAAACACAGTAGATTAGAAGAGTGCTCTTTTCTCAAAATCAGAGTATGTTTCTTGTAAGGAGAGCTAGTATTTGTTTCCCAGTCAGAAATGGAGTTGAATCACATGCAGTTCCTGGTCCTACGAGCAAGAGTTCTTTTCTGGTAAGAAGAGTCACTATTGCGCTCCATTTGCCATACACAGTGCAAATAGCACTAGCGTCTGTTCCCAGCAAGTACAGTGTATTGGACTGAAGTGAAGCTACTGTTCTTGTCAGTTTCCTAAGCAGAGTTGAACTAGATATGGCCCGTGTGTCGGAAGCACTGTTCCTTTGTTCTGAGGAAGCTCACTGTTCTGGCCATATAGAAACACAGTCGATTAGACGAGTGCTCTTTTCTCAAAAGCAGAGTGTGTTTCTTGTAAGGCGAGCTAGTATTTGTTTCCCAGTCAGAAATGGAGTTGCATCACATGCAGTATCTGGTCCACGAGCAAGAGTTGTTTTCTGGTAAGAAGAGTCCCTATTGCGCTCCATTTGCCATACACAGTGCAAATAGCACTAGCGTCTGTTCCCAGCAAGTACAGTGTATTGGACTGAAGAGAAGCTACTGTTCTTGTCAGTTTCCTAAGCAGAGTTGAACTAGATATGGCCCGTGTGTCAGAAGCACAGTTCCTTTGTTCTGAGCAAGCTCACTGTTCTGGCCCTATAGGAATCACAGTAGAGTAGAAGAGTGGTCTTTTCTCAAAAGCAGAGTGTGTTTCTTGTAAGGCGAGCTAGTGTTTCTTTCCCAGTCGTAAAAGGAGTTGAATCACATGCAGTTTCTGGTCCTACAAGCAAGAGTTGTTTTCTGCTAAGAACAGTCACGATTGAGCTCCCATTGCCATACACAGTGCAAATAGCACTAGCGTCTCTTACCAGCAAGTACAGTGTATTGGACTGAAGAGAAGCTACTGTTCTTGCCAGTTTCCTAGGCAGAGTTGAACTAGATATGGCCCGTGTGTGGGAAGCACAGTTCCTTTGTTCTGAGCACGCTCACTCTTCTGGCCCTGTAGGAAACACAGTAGATTAGAAGAGTGCTCTTTTCTCAAAAGCAGAGTGTGTTTCTTGTAAGGCGATCTAGTATTTGTTTCCCAGTAAGAAATGGAGTTGAATCACATGCAGTTTCTGCTCCTACAAGCAAGAGTTGTTTTCTGGTAAGAAGAGTCACTATTACGCTCCATTTGCCATACACAGAGCAAATAGCACTAGCATCTGTTCCCAGCAAGTACAGTGTATTGGACTGAATTGAAGCTACTGTTCTTGTCAGTTTCCTAAGCAGAGTTGAATTAGATATGGCGCGTGTGTCAGAAGCACTGTTCCTTTGTTCTGAGCAAGCTCACTGTTCTGGCCCTATAGGAAACACAGTAGATTAGAAGAGTGCTCTTTTCTCAAAAGCAGAGTGTGTTTCTTGTAAGGCGAGCTAGTATTTGTTTCCCAGTCAGAAATGGAGTTGCATCACATGCAGTTTCTGGTCCACGAACAAGAGTTGTTTTCTGGTAAGAAGAGTCACTATTGCGCTCCATTTGCCATACACAGTGCAAATAGCACTTGGGTCTGTTCCCAGCAAGTACAGTGTATTGGACTGAAGAGAAGCTACTGTTTTGGTCAGTTTCCTAAGCAGAGTTGAACTAGATATGGCCCGTGTGTAGGAAGCACAGTTCCTTTCTTCTGAGCAAGCTCACTGTTCTGGCCCTATAGGAATCACAGTAGAGTAGAAGAGTGCTCTTTTCTCAAAAGCAGAGTGTGTTTGTTGTAAGGCGAGCTAGTGTTTGTTTCCCAGTCGTAAAAGCAGTTGAATCACATGCAGTTTCTGGTCCTACTAGCAAGAGTTGTTTTCTGCTAAGAACAGTCACGATTGCGCTCCCTTTGCCATATGCAGTGCAAATAGCACTAGCATCTGTTCCCAGCAAGTACAGTGTATTGGACTGAAGAGAAGCTACTGTTCTTGTCAGTTTCCTAAGCAGAGTTGAACTAGATATGGCCCGTGTGTGGGAAGCACAGTTCCTTTGTTCTGAGCAAGCTCAGTTCTGGCCCTATAGGAATTACAGTAGAGTAGAAGAGTGCTCTTTTCTCAAAAGCAGAGTGTGTTTCTTGTAAGGCGAGCTAGTGTTTGTTTCCCAGTTGTAAAAGGAGTTGAATCACATGCATTTTCTGGTCCTACTAGCAAGAGTTGTTTTCTGCTAAGAACAGTCACGATTGTGCTCCCATTGCCATTCACAGTGCAAATAGCACTTGCGTCTGTTCCCAGCAAGTACAGTGTATTGGACTGAAGAGAAGCTACTGTTCTTGTCAGTTTCCTAAGCAGAGTTGAAGTAGATATGGCCCGTGTGTGGGAAACACAGTTCTTTTGTTCCGAGCAAGCTCACTGTTCTGGACCTATAGGAAACACAGTAGATTAGAAGAGTGCTCTTTTCTCAAAAGCAGAGTGTGTTTCTTGTAAGGCGAGTTTGTATTTGTTTCCCTGTCAGAAAAGGAGTTGAATCACATGCAGTTACTGGTCCTACAAGCAAGAGTTGTTTTCTGGTAAGAAGAGTCACTATTGGGCTCCATTTGCCATACACAGTGCAAATAGCACTAGCGTCTGTTCCCAGCAAGTACAGTGTATTGGACTGAAGAGAAGCTACTGTTCTTGTCAGTTTCCTAAGCAGAGTTGAACTAGATATGGCCCGTGTGTCGGAAGCACAGTTCCTTTGTTCTGAGCAAGCTCACTGTTCTGGCCCAATAGGAATCACAGTAGAGTAGAAGAGTGCTCTTTTGTCAAAAGCAGAGTGTGTTTGTTGTAAGGCGAGCTAGTGTTTGTTTCCCAGTCGTAAAAGGAGTTGAATCACATGCAGTTTCTGGTCCTACTAGCAAGAGTTGTTTTCTGCTAAGAACAGTCACGATTGTGCTCCCATTGCCATACACATTGCAAATAGCACTAGCGTCTGTTCCCAGCAAGTACAGTGTATTGGACTGAAGAGAAGCTACTGTTCTTGTCAGTTTCCTAAGCAGAGTTGAACTAGATATAGCCCGTGTGTGGGAAGCACAGTTCCTTTGTTCTGAGCAAGCTCACTGTTCTGGCCCTATAAGAAACACAGTAGATTAGAAGAGTGCTCTTTTCTCAAACGCAGAGTATGTTTCTCGTAAGGCGAGCTAGTATTTGTTTCCCAGTCAGAAATGGAGTTGAATCACATGCAGTTTCTGCTCCTATGAGCAAGAGTTGTTTTCTGGTAAGAAGAGTCACTATTGTGCTCCATTTGCCATACACAGTGCAAATAGCACTAGCGTCTGTTCCCAGCAAGTACAGTGTATTGGACTGAATTGAAGCTACTGTTCTTGTCAGTTTCCTAAGCAGAGTTGAACTAGATATGGCCCGTGTGTCGGAAGCACAGTTCCTTTGTTCTGAGCAAGCTCACTGTTCTGGACCTATAGGAAACACAGTAGATTAGAAGAGTGCTCTTTTCTCAAAAGCAGACTGTGTTTCTTGTAAGGCAAGCTAGTATTTGTTTCCCAGTCAGAAATGGAGTTGAATCACATGCAGGTTCTGGTCCTACCAGCAAGAGTTGTTTTCTGGTAAGCAGAGTCACTATTGTGCTCCATTTGCCATACACAGTGCAAATAGCACTAGTGTCTGTTCCCAGCAAGTACAGTGTATTGGAGTGAAGAGAAGCTACTGTTCTTGTCAGTTTCCTAAGCAGAGTTGAACTAGATATGGCCCGTGTGTCGGAAGCACAGTTCCTTTGTTCTGAGCAAGCTCACTGTTCTGGCCCTATAGGAATCACAGTAGAGTAGAAGAGTGCTCTTTTCTCAAAAGCAGAGTGTGTTTCTTGTAAGGCGAGCTAGTGTTTGTTTCCCAGTCGTAAACGGAGTTGAATCACATGCATTTTCTGGTAATACTAGCAAGAGTTGTTTTCTGGTAAGAAGAGTCACAATTGGGCCGGGCGGTGGTGGCACACACCTTTAATCCCAGCACTCGGGAGGCAGAGCCATGCGGATCTCTGTGAGTTCGAGGCCAGCCTGGGCTACCAAGTGAGTCCCAGGAAAGGCGCAAAGCTACACAGAGAGACCCTGTCTCGAAAAACCAAAAAAAAAAAAAAAAAAAGAAGAGTCACAATTGTGCTCCCATTGCCATACACAGTGCAAATAGCACTCGTGTCTGTTCCCAGCAAGTACACTATATTGGACTGAAGAGAAGCTGCTGTTCTTATCAGTTTCCTAAGCAGAGTTGAACTAGATATGGTCCGTGTGTGGGAAGCACAGTTCCTTTGTTCTGAGCAAGCTCATTGTTCTGGCCCTATAGGAATTACAGTAGAGTAGAAGAGTGCTCTTTTCTCAAAAGCAGAGTGTGTTTCTTGTAAGGCGAGCTAGTGTTTGTTTCCCAGTCGTAAAAGTTGAATCACATGCATTTTCTGGTCCTACTAGCAAGAGTTGTTTTCTGCTAAGAACAGTCACGATTGTGCTCCCATTGCCATTCACAGTGCAAATAGCACTCGTGTCTGTTCCCAGCAAGTACAGTGTTTTGGACTGAAGAGAAGCTACTCTTCTTGTCAGTTTCCTAAGCAGAGTTGAACTAGATATGGCCGTGTGTCGGAAGCACAGTTCCTTTGTTCTGAGCAAGCTCACTGTTCTGGCCCTATAGGAATCACAGTAGAGTAGAAGAGTGCTCTTTTCTCAAAAGCAGAGTGTGTTTGTTGTAAGGCGAGCTAGTGTTTGTTTCCCAGTAGTAAAAGGAGTTGAATCACATGCAGTTTCTGGTCCTACTAGCAAGAGTTGTTTTCTGCTAAGAACAGTCACGATTGCGCTCCCATTGCCATACACAGTACAAATAGCACTAGTGTCTGTTCCCAGCAAGTACAGTGTATTGGACTGAAGAGAAGCTCCTGTTCTTGTCAGTTTCCTAAGCAGAGTTGAACTAGATATGGCCCGTGTGTCGGAAGCACAGTTCCTTTGTTCTGAGCAAGCTCACTGTTCTGGCCCTATAGGAATCACTGTAGAGTAGAAGAGTGCTCTTTTCTCAAAAGCAGAGTGTGTTTCTTGTAAGGCGAGCTAGTGTTTGTTTCCCTGTCGTAAACGGAGTTGAATCACATGCATTTTCTGGTAATACTAGCAAGAGTTGTTTTCTGGTAAGAAGAGTCACAATTGGGCCGGGCGGTGGTGGCACACACCTTTAATCCCAGCACTCGGGAGGCAGAGCCATGCGGATCTCTGTGAGTTCGAGGCCAGCCTGGGCTACCAAGTGAGTCCCAGGAAAGGCGCAAAGCTACACAGAGAGACCCTGTCTCGAAAAACCAAAAAAAAAAAAAAAAAAAAAAGAAGAGTCACAATTGTGCTCCCATTGCCATACACCGTGCAAATAGCACTCGTGTCTGTTCCCAGCAAGTACACTATATTGGACTGAAGAGAAGCTGCTGTTCTTATCAGTTTCCTAAGCAGAGTTGAACTAGATATGGTCCGTGTGTGGGAAGCACAGTTCCTTTGTTCTGAGCAAGCTCATTGTTCGGGCCCTATAGGAATTACAGTAGAGTAGAAGAGTGCTCTTTTCTCAAAAGCAGAGTGTGTTTCTTGTAAGGCGAGCTAGTGTTTGTTTCCCAGTCGTAAAAGGAGTTGAATCACATGCATTTTCTGGTCCTACTAGCAAGAGTTGTTTTCTGCTAAGAAACAGTCACGATTGTGCTCCCATTGCCATTCACAGTGCAAATAGCACTCGTGTCTGTTCCCAGCAAGTACAGTGTATTGGACTGAAGAGAAGCTACTGTTCTTGTCAGTTTCCTAAGCAGAGTTGAACTAGATATGGCCCGTGTGTCGGAAGCACAGTTCTTTTGTTCTGAGCAAGCTCACTGTTCTGGACCTATAGGAAACACTGTAGATTAGAAGAGTGCTCTTTTTTCAACAGCAGAGTGTGTTTCTTGTAAGGCGAGCTAGTATTTGTTTCCCAGTCAGAAATGGAGTTGAATCACATGCAGTTACTGGTCCTACGAGCAAGAGTTGTTTTCTGGTAAGAAGAGTCACTCTTGCGCTCCCATTGCCATACACAGTGCAAATAGCACTAGCGTCTGTTCCCAGCAAGTACAGTGTATTGGACTGAAGAGAAGCTACTGTTCTTGTCAGTTTCCTAAGCAGAGTTGAACTAGATATGGCCCGTGTGTCGGAAGCACAGTTCTTTTGTTCTGAGCAAGCTCACTGTTCTGGACCTATAGGAAACACAGTAGATTAGAAGAGTGCTCTTTTCTCAAAAGCAGAGTGTGTTTCTTGTAAGGCGAGCTAGTATTTGTTTCCCAGTCAGAAATGGAGTTGAATCACATGCAGTTACTGGTCCTACGAGCAAGAGTTGTTTTCTGGTAAGAAGAGTAACTATTGTGCTCCATTTGCCATACACAGTGCAAATAGCACTAGCGTGTGTTCCCAGCGAGTACAGTGTATTGGACTGAAGAGAAGCTACTGTTCTTGTCAGTTTCCTAAGCAGAGTTGAACTAGATATGGCCCGTGTGTCGGAAGCACAGTTCTTTTTTTCTGAGCAAGCTCACTGTTCTGGCCCTATAGGAAACACAGTAGATTAGAAGAGTGCTCTTTTCTCAAAAGCAGAGTATGTTTCTTGTAAGGCGAGCTAGTATTTGTTTCCCAGTCAGAAATGGAGTTGAATCACATGCAGTTACTGGTCCTACGAGCAAGAGTTGTTTTCTGGTAAGAAGAGTAACTATTGTGCTCCATTTGCCATACACAGTGCAAATAGCACTAGCGTGTGTTCCCAGCGAGTACAGTGTATTGGACTGAAGAGAAGCTACTGTTCTTGTCAGTTTCCTAAGCAGAGTTGAACTAGATATTGCCCGTGTGTCGGAAGCACAGTTCTTTTTTTCTGAGCAAGCTCACTGTTCTGGCCCTATAGGAAACACAGTAGATTAGAAGAGTGCTCTTTTCTCAAAAGCAGAGTATGTTTCTTGTAAGGCGAGCTAGTATTTGTTTCCCAGTCAGAAATGCAGTTGCATCACATGCAGTTTCTGGTCCACGAGCAAGAGTTGTTTTCTGGTAAGAAGAGCCACTATTGCGCTCCATTTGCCATACACAGTGCAAATAGCACTAGTGTCTGTTCCCAGCAAGTACAGTGTATTGGAATGAAGAGAAGGTACTGTTCTTGTCAGTTTCCTAAGCAAAGTTGAACTAGATATTGACCCGTCCCGCGGGCCACGTTATTTGATGAGACCCGAGGAGGCACCTCCTGAAAGATCAATGGGGGTGAGAGAGAAAGGGGACCAGGCTCGTAAAGGAAGACAAAGTCAGTCTGAGTTGCGTCAAGGTCTTGTTTATTGCAAGGGGAATCAGGCTTATATATGCTAGGAGCTAAGAGAAGTAGATAGGGGTATGGAAAGTTACTAGGAGGAAGTTAGGGTAAGGTAGGGTTCAGGAAAAGGTCTCTTTGTTCCAAGGCCTGATCAACGGACCATACAGCAAACCATTATGTTTCAGGGAGTAGATCAAAAGGTACATACTGTGGTTTTGTTGATAAATGGTTGTTATTGAAACTGTTAACGGAAGATTGGGTACACTGCTTTTTCCCATGAGAATCAGTTACGCTACTTGGCTCCTGACAATTCCCCCTTCTTTCTATAAAATGGCCAAAGCAGGCTTTGGTCATAAATCGAGAGGGCCCCTGTCTTAGGCTATATGGGGTGCAGTCCTGTCTGGCAACGTGCCATGTTGAGCCGGTCTCTGGCGACCTCTGTACGTTGTGCTCCCAGCACAGGCCCCATACTATTCCCGTCATTGAGTACCTTCTAGCTTTTAGTTATAGGGGTTTTTAGGTTTGTAGGCCACTGAACCTGAGCCTTTCACCTGTTTCAATAGTTTCCTCTCGAGTTTCTGTCCGATGGTAATGTACTGAAACAGTTTTTGATAGGGCCGAATCGATCTGATTTTTGATGAATTGTGTTAGTCGTTGAAAAGCCCAAGGACCAAAGGTGAGGAGAAGAAAAATGATCAAGG
Organism: Peromyscus eremicus; assembly: GCF_949786415.1. Lineage (NCBI taxonomy): Eukaryota > Metazoa > Chordata > Mammalia > Rodentia > Cricetidae > Peromyscus > Peromyscus eremicus. Next base: position 42,846 of record NW_026735684.1, read on the forward strand.
GGGCCAAGAGGGTGGGGATCAGAGTAGAAAGCCAAGGGGACCCCTTTAACCAGCCCTCAAACCCATTGTTCTGATTTTCAAAATCACGTTTTCTTTGTGCTAATCTTTTTCTCTTAGTTTCTCCATTGATTCTCTAACTACCCCAGTGTGATCAGCATAAAAGCAGCATTCTTCCTTCAAGGCTGCACATAATCCTCCCTCCTTTAAAAATAGTAAATCCAGACCTCTTCTATTTTGTAACACAACCTCAGAGAGCGAGGTTAAAGACTTCTCCAGGGCAGAAATGGATCTTTCTATGGCCTCTAGGTCAGTAATCATAGCCATTTGTAACTGCATAAGGTGGTTGCTCTGCACGAGGGCAGCAGTTCCTGTACCAACTCCTGCAGCAATGCCTCCAATACCTAACAATAGGGCAATAGTCATCGACACAGGTTCTCGAGTGTATCTGCCTCTCTGCTCAAAGAATTCCATCACTGAGCTTTCTTGATGATAAGTGACACGAGGCCATAACTGGACCATCACACAAAATTCATGGGAATCATCAAATATCTGAGCAGATATGCAAGGGGTCAATCCTGTGTTACAGGCCCAGTAGGACCCGTTGGGTGCTTCAAGATAATAGCTCCCTTTATAGGGTGTCAGAGTTTGTTTACAGAGGTGACGATGGGTTGATGGAATCTTGCCCAAACAAGAACCTTGTCCTGAGACTTCAGGGAGTGTTAGTTTATGTGGCTTAGTCTGACACCTATTGCTCGGGGAAGTAAGGTTATTGGCAGTAGACTGAAAGGCGATTCCTTCATAATAAGGGGGACTGGAGGTAAGGCAGAGCCAGCAACCCGAGGTTCTGTTTGGATTTGTGGCATTTAGGGCCAAATAAGCTCCCTGGACCAAATTAAACAATCTATCTCCTGTTCCTCCAAAAGGAGTAATGAGAGTGCCGTTACTGGAGTCTACAATGGTAGTCACAGTGCTTGTATGGTAGGGAAAGGGACAAGGATGAGGTGAGGGGGAAGGAGGTAATGGCACCTTTTCATGATTGGAGGGAACTTTTTGGTCAGAGAGAACTACATTGGGTCCTACCGACTTTGGGTACAGGTTTTCTATTGTTAGCAAGATCTTGAAAATGACTCCTTTATCTGTACCATCAAGATACCAGCGGAGTCCCCATGTTTTTCCTGAGGGCCATTCTCAATTCGCCCTACCCTGAGGGGTGAAGGTTATGTTTAAATGTAATGATAGCCCGGGATTATAGGCTGTCCCAGTATAGGGGCTAAAGCAAAATGTTTATTTGTGCTAGGCTTACTGTATCCCCTTGTAACTGAAATAAGGTCCCAAGATGAAGTTGGTTCCCAGTAAGCTGCCCCTGTAGTTTCACAACCCCATCGAGCACAAAAGAAGGTCTCGAATCCTCCACATCTAGCAGCTGTGGCTCGGCTTCTACCATCCTTAGGGCAGACATAAAAGTCAGATTGTGCTAACCTACAACGAGCTGTAGGACTAACACAGCCTGGGGCAGTCATCACAGCAGGGTCATTATCATGGAATGTCCCACAAGGGCTTGTCCAAGTGGTTTTAGGACTGTGAGGAAATTGATTGCAGTTTGGAATCGTTTGAACCCCTGTACCATTTAACTGGTGTTGGCCAATAGTAGGTATATCCCAAGAATCCAATCCTGCAGCCAGCTGACAGAAGTCAGGAGTGAGTGATGGCCACCAGGAATAGGGAGCATGGTTTGCAGTAACCTTCCAGACCTCCTCCCCTGTCACTGTGAAAATTCGCCAGGTAAGCCTTTTAATAGCATGGGGGCTTTCCTTGGAGATGCAGGAGAGGGAAAGGGGGAAGAGTAGTAAGCAAACGATGAAGCAGGGTTTGGTCTTCCAAGGCTCGCAACGAACAGGTCCTGCTATTGAGATGTCCGTGGCTCCCTTTATTTTCCAAGCCGGAGGCATTTCTGAAAGAAAAAGAGAGAATTTTGTCTCAGGGTTGTGTCCTGGACATAACAGTTATTTTTTCCTTAGTCTAGGGAGGCAATCTGTGCAGAGTAAGGCTTAATCAGTCTTTCTGGTAGCCAACTAGCCCCATTTTCCTTGGAGTCATAAATACATGCAGATCCCTTTCCCCAGATTATAACTGAATCAGGACCATCCCATATTCCAGTTATTGGATCTTTCCAAAGGGCCTGCGCATATCCTTGTTTGGTTTCTGGGTGCCAGTGTTGCTCAGCCGCAGATTTTCCAAAAGCGTCCAATGTCAGAAAATTTAATACGAATAGGGCATGAGAAAGCAGAGCTTTGTGGTTTCCCTTAAGGGGAAATAGTATCTCTTATGAGCTGAGTTTATTAAGAGTATTTTTTAAAGTTTGGTGAGCTCTCTCCACAATATCTTGGCCTTGAGGGTTATAGGATATTCCAGTGAAGTGTTTAATTCCTAATTGTAAACAAAATTGTCTAAATTTGCTACTAGTATATCCTGGACCATTATCAGTTTTTATACATTTCGGCTGACCTAGCACTGTGAAGACATGTAACATATGATTGATAACATCTTTGGTGGCTTCTCCACTATGAGCAGAGGCACAAATAAATCCACTGAAGGTATCTACAGTAACATGTATAAACTTTAATTTGCCAAAAGAAGGAACATGGGTGACATCCATCTGCCATAGTTGTCCAGGTATAAGCCCTCTGGAGTTTACTCCATAATGAGGTTCAGGTAAGAGCATCAGGCAAATTTTGCAGCTTTTTACAATTTCCCTAGCCTGTTCTCTAGTAATTGAGAACCTTAGTCTCAAAGTTTGAGCATTGAGGTGATGAAGGCGGTGCGCCTCACAAGCAGCTGCTACCTGATCATGTTCCAAGTGAGAAATCAAGATAGAACGTGTAGCAGAATCGGCAAATTCATTTCCCTGAGCTAGGGGTCCAGGTAGGCCTGTGTGGGTACGAATATGGCCAACATAAAAGGGTAGCGACCTTTGTCGTATTAATTTTTGTAATTCAGAAAACATTTGAAAGGTGGGAGTAATGGGTTGGATTATTGGGACCATTTCTAAAGCCTGTAAAGCCCCTACCACATATCTATTGTCTGAATACAAATTAAAGGAACAGTCTTCAAAATTTTTAAAGATAGCAAGGGCAGCATATAGCTCCACCAGCTGAGCTGACTTGAAAGGGGTTGTCATAACATTCTTTTGGCCATTGAGGATATAAGCAGCTTTACCATTACTTGACCCATCTATGAAAAGCACAGGGGAGTCCGGGATGGGCTCCATTCGGGTATTTTTAAGAAAAACAAAAGAAGTAAGGGAGAAGAATTGTAGGAGTTTGTTACTGGGCATTTGTGTATCAAGTTTCCCTTCATAGGTGCAGACAAGAATGGCCCAGTCAGGACTACGGGTGCATAACCATTCAAGTTGCTCTTTATCATATGGCATAACAATAATATCAGGGTCATGTCCAAAGTATCGAGTGGAGGCTTTTATTCCTAACATTATTGATTGGCAAACCAGGGAAGGATAAGTAGAAAGGATTTTTCTTTTAGTAACAGGAAGATGTACCCACAGTAAAGGTAAGGACTCTTGCCAAAGCAGGCCTGTAGGGGCAAAATCTGTAGAAAAAATGATCAAATACAATGGGAGAGTTGGGTCAAAATATCCCGTGTGTTATTGAGTGATGGCCGTTTCAACCTTTTGTAATACCCTCTCTGCCTCCACCGTAAGATATCTAGGGGATTGAGGGTCGGAGTCTCCTTTGAGGATATCCTCAAGGGGGCGTAACTCTCCCTTGGTTATTTTTAAATAGGGTCACCGCCAATTGATATCCCCTAAAAGCTTTTGAAAACCATTGAGACAACGAAGTGTATCTTTTCTAATCTGGATTTTTTTGTGTATAGAGGAGGTCCGAGTGTAACTCGAACCCTAAAAACAGGAAAGGGTATTGGGTTTGTATCTTCTCTGGAGCTATATGAAATCCTCGGTCCTGAAGTGTGATAATTATCTTTTGAGCTACATTTTGTGTTTTTTCTTCAGATTTTCCTGCTATTAACAAATCATCCATATAATGTATAATATAAACTTTGGGGTATTAGACCCTCACTGGATCGATAGACTGAGCTACATACTTTTGACATAGCATAGGGGAATTGGCCATTCCTTGGGAGTCATTGCTAGGAGCTGGGGAGCTTGGAGTCTCTGTTTGCTATAGTAAGCTTTTTATCAAATAATGTAAATGCCATATTTACCAGATCTTTGACAGGTTTGAGGACCATTATCTATTAAATGTATCTGAGCCAAACAAATCTAGGCCCAATCTTAAAAATATCTCTAAATTTGGTAACAATAACCAGGCCAATTTGTTCTCTTATAGATATATTAGTCAAATATACCTCTCAGTTTTTTTATTTAAATAGAACATTTTATGCTTTAAACTAGTATCTGAATAGCCAGATGACTAGTATTAACTTGTATTTCTTAACATAAAGGACATGCAAACTCAGACATTCAAAATCAAACATATATGTGGCCACATTTTTCATTCATACCTGTAGAGTAGACAGACATTTTTATAACTATGACCCTTTGGAGTCTCAATGTAACAGCAGAATAGCAAGACAAAGAAACCTGAAACATATTTTATTATTTACATATATATATATATATATATCTCAAGTCATTTTTTATAAAAACATTATTTTTATCTTAACCAGCAATAATTTGAAACCAAGTCTCTTAAATGATGGCAAGTATTTGTAACCCATTGAACTCAAATGACCAAAACCCATGTAAATTTTTATTTTTCCTGTGGAAACAAAAGCATAATTTTCCCAGTGTCTTGAACTGGTAATTTAACATTTCTTTTTAAGCAATACCAGGACAGAGAAGGGTTAACAAGAGAAGCTGCTGGCTGGCAGAAGAGACCTTAAAGTTATCACAGTAAAGGGAGGGAGGGGGAGCAGTGGGCATAGAGCGTGTCCTTGGCTGCCAGTGTTCCTGAAAAAAAGTTTTTGTTAACTCTTCTGACTAAAGTCAGATTCTCTGTTCAGTGTACACACAGTTTTTGTCAATTGCAGGCAGTCCCCATTGTCCTGTCCAAAGTTCCCGTCTTTGCCCGCCTGTACCGAGAGCACGCACCCCCACCCTCGTGAGAGCAGCCAGCTGGCTGCAGTCCTGATAGCAAGAGAGCTAGGGAGGGATGGAGGTGGCCTTTGTTATGCCTCTCTCTCCTCCTCTTCCTCTAGAAAAATAATGGAGGTTAGTAGACAAAAACAAATAACATTTACACAGACAATCCAAGAACCGGAACATCAGCACTGAGACGACGGCCTCATTCACAGCCAGGGAGCCCCTCTTGCAGTATGCAAGCCCCACCTGGCAGGGGATACCTGTTTATCTCAGTTCAGTCGGGGAGTGGAAGTGGGGGACCCAGTTCCCTTTATTGTGGCTCACACATCCTTTCAGTGGGCTAGGCAAAGGTTTAGTGGAGAAGAAGGGAACTGTCCCATAGCGTCCATCACAGTCAAGTCAACAATGAGAACAATTAACACATTACACATAAGACCAAGGGCACATGAAAAAAACTTTGTCCCAACGAGACAACCAACAAAGCTCCAAGAACAGTGACAGCCTGATGTGCTCTGGGGGGGGGGGGAAGGTTTTGACCCTCCAGGCTCAATCACACCAAAAACAATCCAGACTGGAGGATCTCTGTCCTTAATTAAACAGACATCAGGGGCTTCCACATCCCTGTCAGTCAGACATGCACCTTTTTTCTTGGAAGAGAAGAAGAGAGTAAAGTAACAATGATCACAACAAAACATACAAAAAAAACCCACAAAATGGCTCTGACAAATTCCCGGGACAAAATACAAAGTGGCACTTCCTCCCACCGTGGGGGAAGATACCCAAAGATGCTCCTAAACCAAATGGTCACCTCTGAGGTGGCTTTTGGGCTCTGGGACGTCTCCCTTCGCCACCAGGTTCACTGTCTGGACACGTCTGTCCCAGTGAGAGCCTGCAAAGTACAAGTCGAGCCTGCAAAGTACAAAACAAAAGTAACAAGACAGAGAGACACAGACAAGACAGAGAGCGCTCTTACCGGTAGATGTCAATAAACCTCTGGACACTTGGGTGTCAGGCAGGGGGAGTTTGAGAGAAAATCCTCTGCAAGGGCTAGTAAATGTGAAGCACGCCCATCTCCCTCTGCTTCCTTTAGAAAATCTCTAATCACACCATAAAAACTAAAAAAGGCATCGGGGACATTTTCCCCGTCTCTGATTAATTTGTTAATATCTTTTCCAACCTTGTTCCAAGTCAAAGGGTGAATTCCTGGTCCATCAATCACTAACCAGGGACACTTCTCCTCCACATATTGAAAAAACTTTACTAAATCCTTTTTTTAACTCTTAATCCTCTCTCCCGAAGATTCCCTTTCATCGCCTTTAAAAAAACAGCCTCTTTAGATAAATTTTTTCCCATTGATCGATTGGACGACACTTACCTCAAGACTCTTCCGCGTTGCACGAGTGATGCGGTCCGGGCGTCTCTACCCTAATTCTCTCCGGGGCCCCTTTTGTTATCCGTCGTCCGGTAGGTCACCGTGCCTCGAGCCCCACGTTCGGGCGCCACTTGACCCGTCCCGCGGGCCACGTTATTTGATGAGACCCGAGGAGGCACCTCCTGAAAGATCAATGGGGGTGAGAGAGAAAGGAGACCAGGCGCGTAAAGGAAGACAAAGTCAGTCTGAGTTGCGTCAAGGTCTCGTTTATTGCAAGGGGAATCAGGCTTATATATGCTAGGAGCTAGGAGAAGTAGATAGGGGTATGGAAAGTTACTAGGAGGAAGTTAGGGTAAGGTAGGGTTCAGGAAAAGGTCTCTTTGTTCCAAGGCCTGATCAACGGACCATACAGCAAACCATTATGTTTCAGGGAGTAGATCAAAAGGTACATACTGTGGTTTTGTTGAAAAATGGTTGCTATTGAAACTGTTAACGGAAGATTGGGTACACTGCTTTTTCCCATGAGAATCAGTTAGGCTACTTGGCTCCTGACAAGATATGGCCCGTGTGTCGGAAGCACAGTTCCTTTGTTCTGAGCAAGCTCACTGTTCTGGCCCTATAGGAAACACAGTAGATTAGAAGAGTGCTCCTTTCTCAAAAGCAGAGTGTGTTTCTTGTAAGGCGAGCTAGTATTTGTTTCGCAGTCAGAAATGCAGTTGCATCACATGCAGTTTCTGGTCCACGAGCAAGAGTTGTTTTCTGGTAAGAAGAGTCACTATTGCGCTCCATTTGCCATACACAGTGCAAATAGCTCTTGCGTCTGTTCCCAGCAAGTACAGTGTATTGGACTGAAGAGAAGCTACTGTTCTTGTCAGTTTCCTAAGCAGAGTTGAACTAGATATGGCCCGTGTGTAGGAAGAACAGTTCCTTTGTTCTGAGCAAGCTCACTGTTCTGGCCCTATAGGAATCACAGTAGAGTAGAAGAGTGCTCTTTTCTCAAAAGCAGAGGGTGTTTGTTGTAAGGCGAGCTAGTGTTTGTTTCCCAGTCGTAAAAGGAGTTGAATCACATGCAGTTTCTGGTCCTACGAGCAAGAGTTGTTTTCTGCTAAGAACAGTCACGATTGTGCTCCCATTGCCATACACAGTGCAAATAGCACTAGCGTCTGTTCCCAGCAAGTACAGTGTATTGGACTGAAGAGAAGCTACTGTTCTTGTCAGTTTCCTAAGCAGAGTTGAACTAGATATGGCCCGTGTGTCGGAAGCACAGTTCTTTTGTTCTGAGCAAGCTCACTGTTCTGGCTCTATAGGAATTACAGTAGAGTAGAAGAGTGCTCTTTTCTCAAAAGCAGAGTGTGTTTCTTGTAAGGCGAGCTAGTATTTGTTTCCCAGTCGTAAAAGGAGTTGAATCACATGCATTTTCTGGTCCTACTAGCAAGAGTTGTTTTCTGCTAAGAACAGTCACGATTGCGCTCCCATTGCCATTCACAGTGCAAATAGCACTCGTGTCTGTTCCCAGCAAGTACAGTGTATTGGACTGAAGAGAAGCTACTGTTTTTGTCAGTTTCCTAAGCAGAGTTGACCTAGATATGGCCCGTGTGTCGGAAGCACAGTTCTTTTGTTCTGAGCAAGCTCACTGTTCTGGACCTATAGGAAACACAGTAGATTAGAAGAGTGCTCTTTTCTCAAAAGCAGAGTGTGTTTCTCGTAAGGCGAGCTAGTATTTGTTTCCCAGTCAGAAATGGAGTTGAATCACATGCAGTTACTGGTCCTACGAGCAAGAGTTGTTTTCTGGTAAGAAGAGTCACTATTGCGCTCCATTAGCCATACATAGTGCAAATAGCACTAGCGTCTGTTCCCAGCAAGTACAGTGTATTGGACTGAAGAGAAGCTACTGTTCTTGTCAGTTTCCTAAGAAGAGTTGAACTAGATATGGCCCGTGTGTCGGAAGCACAGTTCTTTTTTTCTGAGCAAGCTCACTGTTGTGGCCCTATAGGAAACAGAGTAGATTAGAAGAGTGCTCTTTTCTCAAAAGCAGAGTGTGTTTCTTGTAAGGCGAGCTAGTATTTGTTTCCCAGTCAGAAATGGAGTTGCATCACATGCAGTTTCTGGTCCACGAGCAAGAGTTGTTTTCTGGTAAGAAGAGTCACTATTGCGCTCCATTTGCCATACACAGTGCAAATAGCACTTGCGTCTGTTCCCAGCAAGTACAGTGTATTGGACTGAAGAGAAGCTACTGTTCTTGTCAGTTTCCTAAGCAGAGTTGAACTAGATATGGCCCGTGTGTAGGAAGAACAGTTCCTTTGTTCTGAGCAAGCTCACTGTTCTGGCCCTATAGGAATCACAGTAAAGTAGAAGAGTGCTCTTTTCTCAAAAGCAGAGTGTGTTTCTGGTAAGGCGAGCTAGTGTTTGTTTCCCAGTCATAAAAGGAGTTGAATCACATGCAGTTTCTGGTCCTACTAGCAAGAGTTGTTTTCTGCTAAGAACAGTCACGATTGTGCTCCCATTGCCATACACAGTGCAAATAGCACTAGCGTCTGTTCCCAGCAAGTACAGTGTATTGGACTGAAGAGAAGCTACTGTTCTTTTCAGTTTCCTAAGCAGAGTTGAACTAGATATGGCCCGTGTGTCGGAAGCACAGTTCTTTTGTTCTGAGCAAGCTCACTGTTCTGGCTCTATAGGAATTACAGTAGAGTAGAAGAGTGCTCTTTTCTCAAAAGCAGAGTGTGTTTCTTGTAAGGCGAGCTAGTGTTTGTTTCCCAGTCGTAAAAGGAGTTGAATCACATGCATTTTCTGGTCCTACTAGCAAGAGTTGTTTTCTGCTAAGAACAGTCACAATTGTGCTCCCATTGCCATTCACAGTGCAAATAGCACTCGTGTCTGTTCCCAGCAAGTACAGTGTATTGGACTGAAGAGAAGCTACTCTTTCTGTCAGTTTCTTAAGCAGAGTTGACCTAGATATGGCCCATGTGTCGGAAGCACAGTTCTTTTGTTCTGAGCAAGCTCACTGTTCTGGACCTATAGGAAACACAGTAGATTAGAAGAGTGCTCTTTTTTCAAAAGCAGAGTGTGTTTCTCGTAAGGCGAGCTAGTATTTGTTTCCCAGTCAGAAATGGAGTTGCATCACATGCAGTTTCTGGTCCACGAGCAAGAGTTGTTTTCTGGTAAGAAGAGTCACTATTGCGCTCCATTTGCCATACACAGTGCAAATAGCACTTGCGTCTGTTCCCAGCAAGTACAGTGTATTGGACTGAAGAGAAGCTACTGTTCTTGTCAGTTTCCTAAGCAGAGTTGAACTAGATATGGCCCGTGTGTAGGAAGCACAGTTCCTTTGTTCTGAGCAAGCTCACTGTTCTGGCCCTATAGGAATCACAGTAGAGTAGAAGAGTGCTCTTTTCTCAAAAGCAGAGTGTGTTTCTTGTAAGGCGAGCTAGTGTTTGTTTCCCAGGCGTAAAAGGAGTTGAATCACATGCAGTTTCTGGTCCTACTAGCAAGAGTTGTTTTCTGCTAAGAACAGTCACGATTGCACTCCCATTGCCATACGCAGTGCAAATAGCACTAGCATCTGTTCCCAGCAAGTACAGTGTATTGGACTGAAGAGAAGCTACTGTTCTTGTCAGTTTCTTAAGCAGAGTTGAACTAGATATGGCCCATGTGTGGGAAGCACAGTTCCTTTGTTCTGAGCAAGCTCACTGTTCTGGCCCTATAGGAAACACAGTAGATTAGAAGAGTGCTCTTTTCTCAAAAGCAGAGTGTGTTTCCTGTAAGGCGAGCTAGTGTTTGTTTCCCAGTTGTAAATGGAGTTGAATCACATGCAGTTTCTGATCCTACTAGCAAGAGTTGTTTTCTGCTAAGAACAATCATGATTGCGCTCCCATTGCCATACACAGTGCAAATAGCACTAGCGTTTGTTCCCAGCAAGTACAGTGTATTGGACTGAAGAGAAGCTACTGTTCTTGTCAGTTTCCTAAGCAGAGTTGAACTAGATATGGCCCGTGTGTCGGAAGCACAGTTCCTTTGTTCTGAGCAAGCTCACTGTTCTGGACCTATAGGAAACACATTAGATTAGAAGAGTGCTCTTTTCTCAAAAGCAGAGTGTGTTTCTTGTAAGGCGAGCTAGTGTTTGTTTCCCAGTCGTAAACGGAGTTGAATAACATGCATTTTCGGGTAATACTAGCAAGAGTTGTTTTCTGGTAAGAAGAGTCACAATTGGGCCGGGCGGTGGTGGCGCACACCTTTAATCCCAGCAGTCGGGAGGCAGAGCATGCGGATCTCTGTGAGTTCGAGGCCAGCCTGGGGCTACCAAGTGAGTCCCCAGGAAAGGCGCAAAGCTACACAGAGAGACCCTGTCTCGAAAAACCAAAAAAAAAAAAAAAAAAAAAGAAGAGTCACAATTGTGCTCCCATTGCCATACACAGTGCAAATAGCACTCGTGTCTGTTCCCAGCAAGTACACTGTATTGGACTGAAGTGAAGCTACTGTTCTTGTCAGTTTCCTAAGCACAGTTGAACTAGATATGGCCCGTGTGTCGGAAGCACAGTTCTTTTGTTCTGAGCAAGCTCACTGTTCTGGACCTACAGGAAACACAGTAGATTAGAAGAGTGCTCTTTTTTCAAAAGCAGAGTGTGTTTCTTGTAAGGCGAGCTAGTGTTTGTTTCCCAGTCGTAAAAGGAGTTGAATCACATGCAGTTTCTGGTCCTACTAGCAAGAGTTGTTTTCTGCTAAGAACAGTCTCGATTGTGATCCCATTGCCATACACAGTGCAAATAGCACTAGGGTCTGTTCCCAGCAAGTACAGTGTATTGGACTGAAGAGAAGCTACTGTTCTTGTCAGTTTCCTAAGCAGAGTTGAACTAGATATGGCCCGTGTGTCGGAAGCACAGTTCTTTTGTTCTGAGCAAGCTCACTGTTCTGGCTCTATAGGAATTACAGTAGAGTAGAAGAGTGCTCTTTTCTCAAAAGCAGAGTGTGTTTCTTGTAAGGCGAGCTAGTGTTTGTTTCCCAGTAGTAAAAGGAGTTGAATCACATGCATTTTCTGGTCCTACTAGCAAGAGTTGTTTTCTGCTAAGAACAGTCACGATTGTGCTCCCATTGCCATTCACAGTGCAAATAGCACTCGTGTCTGTTCCCAGCAAGTACAGTGTATTGGACTGAAGAGAAGCTACTGTTTTTGTCAGTTTCCTAAGCAGAGTTGACCTAGATATGGCCCGTGTGTCGGAAGCACAGTTCTTTTGTTCTGAGCAAGCTCACTGTTCTGGACCTATAGGAAACACAGTAGATTAGAAGAGTGCTCTTTTCTCAAAAGCAGAGTGTGTTTCTCGTAAGGCGAGCTAGTATTTGTTTCCCAGTCAGAAATGGAGTTGAATCACATGCAGTTACTGGTCCTACGAGCAAGAGTTGTTTTCTGGTAAGAAGAGTCACTATTGCGCTCCATTAGCCATACATAGTGCAAATAGCACTAGCGTCTGTTCCCAGCAAGTACAGTGTATTGGACTGAAGAGAAGCTACTGTTCTTGTCAGTTTCCTAAGAAGAGTTGAACTAGATATGGCCCGTGTGTCGGAAGCACAGTTCTTTTTTTCTGAGCAAGCTCACTCTGTGGCCCTATAGGAAACAGAGTAGATTAGAAGAGTGCTCTTTTCTCAAAAGCAGAGTGTGTTTCTTGTAAGGCGAGCTAGTATTTGTTTCCCAGGCAGAAAGGGAGTTGCATCACATGCAGTTTCTGGTCCACGAGCAAGAGTTGTTTTCTGGTAAGAAGAGTCACTATTGCGCTCCATTTGCCATACACAGTGCAAATAGCACTTGCGTCTGTTCCCAGCAAGTACAGTGTATTGGACTGAAGAGAAGCTACTGTTCTTGTCAGTTTCCTAAGCAGAGTTGAACTAGATATGGCCCGTGTGTAGGAAGAACAGTTCCTTTGTTCTGAGCAAGCTCACTGTTCTGGCCCTATAGGAATCACAGTAGAGTAGAAGAGTGCTCTTTTCTCAAAAGCAGAGGGTGTTTGTTGTAAGGCGAGCTAGTGTTTGTTTCCCAGTCATAAAAGGAGTTGAATCACATGCAGTTTCTGGTCCTACTAGCAAGAGTTGTTTTCTGCTAAGAACAGTCACGATTGTGCTCCCATTGCCATACACAGTGCAAATAGCACTTGCGTCTGTTCCCAGCAAGTACAGTGTATTGGACTGAAGAGAAGCTACTGTTCTTTTCAGTTTCCTAAGCAGAGTTGAACTAGATATGGCCCGTGTGTGGGAAGCACAGTTCTTTTGTTCTGAGCAAGCTCACTGTTCTGGCTCTATAGGAATTACAGTAGAGTAGAAGAGTGCTCTTTTCTCAAAAGCAGAGTGTGTTTCTTGTAAGGCGAGCTAGTGTTTGTTTCCCAGTCGTAAAAGGAGTTGAATCACATGCATTTTCTGGTCCTACTAGCAAGAGTTGTTTTCTGCTAAGAACAGTCACAATTGTGCTCCCATTGCCATTCACAGTGCAAAAAGCACTCGTGTCTGTTCCCAGCAAGTACAGTGTATTGGACTGAAGAGAAGCTACTGTTTTTGTCAGTTTCCTAAGCAGAGTTAACCTAGATATGACCCGTGTGTCGGAAGCACAGTTCTTTTGTTCTGAGCAAGCTCACTGTTCTGGACCTATAGGAAACACAGTAGATTAGAAGAGTGCTCTCTTTTCAAAAGCAGAGTGTGTTTCTCGTAAGGCGAGCTAGTATTTGTTTCCCAGTCAGAAATGGAGTTGCATCACATGCAGTTTCTGGTCCACAAGCAAGAGTTGTTTTCTGGTAAGAAGAGTCACTATTGCGCTCCATTTGCCATACACAGTGCAAATAGCACTTGCGTCTGTTCCCAGCAAGTACAGTGTATTGGACTGAAGAGAAGCTACTGTTCTTGTCAGTTTCCTAAGCAGAGTTGAACTAGATATGGCCCGTGTGTAGGAAGCACAGTTCCTTTGTTCTGAGCAAGCTCACTGTTCTGGCCCTATAGGAATCACAGTAGATTAGAAGAGTGCTCTTTTCTCAAAAGCAGTGTGTGTTTGTTGTAAGGCGAGCTAGTGTTTGTTTCCCAGTCATAAAAGGAGTTGAATCACATGCAGTTTCTGGTCCTACTAGCAAGAGTTGTTTTCTGCTAAGAACAGTCACGATTGCACTCCCATTGCCATACGCAGTGCAAATAGCACTAGCATCTGTTCCCAGCAAGTACAGTGTATTGGACTGAAGAGAAGCTACTGTTCTTGTCAGTTTCCTAAGCAGAGTTGAACTAGATATGGCCCGTGTGTCGGAAGCACAGTTCCTTTGTTCTGAGCAAGCTCACTGTTCTGGACCTATAGGAAACACATTAGATTAGAAGAGTGCTCTTTTCTCAAAAGCAGAGTGTGTTTCTTGTAAGGCGAGCTAGTGTTTGTTTCCCAGTCGTAAACGGAGTTGAATAACATGCATTTTCGGGTAATACTAGCAAGAGTAGTTTTCTGGTAAGAAGAGTCACAATTGGGCCAGGCGGTGGTGGCGCACACCTTTAATCCCAGCAGTCGGAAGGCAGAGCCATGCGGATCTCTGTGAGTTCGAGGCCAGCCTGGGCTACCAAGTGAGTCCCAGGAAAGGCGCAAAGCTACACAGAGAGACCCTGTCTCGAAAAACCAAAAAAAAAAAAAAAAAAAAAAGAAGAGTCACAATTGTGCTCCCATTGCCATACACAGTGCAAATAGCACTCGTGTCTGTTCCCAGCAAGTACACTGTATTGGACTGAAGTGAAGCTACTGTTCTTGTCAGTTTCCTAAGCACAGTTGAACTAGATATGGCCCGTGTGTCGGAAGCACAGTTCTTTTGTTCTGAGCAAGCTCACTGTTCTGGACCTATAGGAAACACAGTAGATTAGAAGAGTGCTCTTTTTTCAAAAGCAGAGTGTGTTTCTTGTAAGGCGAGCTAGTATTTGTTTCCCAGTCAGAAATGGACTTGAATCACATGCAGTTTCTGCTCCTACGAGCAAGAGTTGTTTTCTGGTAAGAAGAGTCACTATTACGCTCCATTTGCCATACACAGAGCAAATAGCACTAGCATCTGTTCCCAGCAAGTACAGTGTATTGGACTGAATTGAAGCTACTGTTCTTGTCAGTTTCCTAAGCACAGTTGAATTAGATATGGCGCGTGTGTCAGAAGCACTGTTCCTTTGTTCTGAGCAAGCTCACTGTTCTGGCCCTATAGGAAACACAGTAGATTAGAAGAGTGCTTTTTTCTCAAAAGCAGAGTGTGTTTCTTGTAAGGCGAGCTAGTATTTGTTTCCCAGTCAGAAATGGAATTGCATCACATGCAGTTTCTGGTCCACGAGCAAGAGTTGTTTTCTGGTAAGAATAGTCACTATTGCGTTCCATTTGCCATAGACAGTGCAAATAGCACTTGCATCTGTTCCCAGCAAGTACAGTGTATTGGACTGAAGAGAAGCTACTGTTCTTGTCAGTTTCCTAAGCAGAGTTGAACTAGATATGGCCCGTGTGTTGGAAGCACAGTTCCTTTGTTCTGAGCAAGCTCACTGTTCTGGCCCTATAGGAATCACAGTAGAGTAGAAGAGTGCTCTTTTCTCAAAAGCAGAGTGTGTTTCTTGTAAGGCGAGCTAGTGTTTGTTTCCCAGTCGTAAAAGGAGTTGAATCACATGCAGTTTCTGGTCCTACTAGCATGAGTTGTTTTCTGCTAAGAACAATCACGATTGAGCTCCCATTGCCATAGGCAGTGCAAATACACTAGCGTCTGTTCCCAGCAATTAAAAGTGTATTGGACTGAAGAGAAGCTACTGTTCTTGTCAGTTTCCTAAGCAGAGTTGAACTAGATATGGCCCATGTGTGGGAAGCACAGTTCCTTTGTTCTGAGCAAGCTCACTGTTCTGGCCCTATAGGAAACACAGTAGATTAGAAAAGTGCTCTTTTCTCAAAAGCAGAGTGTGTTTCCTGTAAGGCGAGCTAGTGTTTGTTTCCCAGTCGTAAATGGAGTTGAATCACATGCAGTTTCTGATCCTACTAGCAAGAGTTGTTTTCTGCTAAGAACAGTCACGATTGCGCTCCCATTGCCATACACAGTGCAAATAGCACTAGCGTCTGTTCCCAGCAAGTACAGTGTATTGGACTGAAGAGAAGCTACTGTTCTTGTCAGTTTCCTAAGCAGAGTTGAACTAGGTATGGCCCGTGTGTCGGAAGCACAGTTCCTTTGTTCTGAGCAAGCTCACTGTTCTGGCCCTATAGGTATCACAGTAGAGTAGAAGAGTGCTCTTTTCTCAAAAGCAGAGTGTGTTTCTGTTAAGGCGAGCTAGTGTTTGTTTCCCAGTCGTAAACGGAGTTGAATCACATGCATTTTCTGGTCCTACTAGCAAGACTTGTTTTCTGGTAAGAAGAGTCACAATTGTGCTCCCATTGCCATACACAGTGCAAATAGCACTCGCATCTGTTCCCAGCAAGTACAGTGTATTGGACTGAAGAGAAGCTACTGTTCTTGTCAGTTTCCTAAGCAGAGTTGAACTAGATATGGCCTGTGTGTGAGAAGCACAGTTCCTTTGTTCTGAGCAAGCTCACTGTTCTGGCCCTATAGGAATTACAGTAGAGTAGAAGAGTGCTCTTTTCTCAAAAGCAGAGTGTGTTTCTTGTAAGGCGAGCTAGTGTTTGTTTCCCTGTCGTAAAAGGAGTTGAATCACATGCATTTTCTGGTCCTACTAGCAAGACTTGTTTTCTGCTAAGAACAGTCACGATTGTGCTCCCATTGCCATTCACAGTGCAAATAGCACTAGCGTCTGTTCCCAGCAAGTACAGTGTATTGGACTGAAGAGAAGCTACTGTTCTTGTCAGTTTCCTAAGCAGAGTTGAACTAGATGTGGCCCGTGTGTCGGAAGCACAGTTCTTTTTTTCTGAGCAAGCTCACTGTTCTGGCCCTTTAGGAAACACAGTAGATTAGAAGAGTGCTCTTTTCTCAAAAGCAGAGTATTTTTCTTGTAAGGCGAGCTAGTATTTGTTTCCAAGTCAGAAATGGAGTTGAATCACATGCAGTTTCTGCTCCTACAAGCAAGAGTTCTTTTCTGGTAAGAATAGTCACTATAGTACTCCATTTGCCATACACAGAGCAAATAGCACTAGCATCTGTTCCCAGCAAGTACAGTGTATTGGACTGAATTGAAGCTACTGTTCTTGTCAGTTTCGTAAGCAGAGTTGAATTAGATATGGCCCATGTGTCAGAAGCACAGTTCCTTTGTTCTGAGCAAGCTCACTGTTCTAGCACTATAGGAAACACAGTAGATTAGAAGAGTGCTCTTTTCTCAAAAGCAGAGTGTGTTTCTTGTAAGGCGAGCTAGTATTTGTTTTCCAGTCAGAAATGGAGTTGCATCACATGCAGTTTCTGGTCCACGAGCAAGAGTTGTTTTCTGGTAAGAAGAGTCACTGTTGCGCTCCATTTGCCATAGACAGTGCAAATAGCACTCGCGTCTCTTCCCAGCAAGTACAGTGTATTGGACTGAAGAGAAGCTACTGTTCTTGTCAGTTTCCTAAGCAGAGTTGAACTAGATATGGCCCGTGTGTAGGAAGCACAGTTCCTTTGTTCTGAGCAAGCTCACTGTTCTGGCCCTATAGGTATCACAGTAGAGTAGAAGAGTGCTCTTTTCTCAAAAGCAGAGTGTGTTTCTGGTAAGGCGAGCTAGTGTTTGTTTCCCAGTGTTAAACGGAGTTGAATCACATGCATTTTCTGGTCCTACTAGCAAGACTTGTTTTCTGGTAAGAAGAGTCACAATTGTGCTCCCATTGCCATACACAGTGTAAATAGCACTCGCGTCTGTTCCCAGCAAGTACAGTGTATTGGACTGAAGAGAAGCTACTGTTCTTGTCAGTTTCCTAAGCAGAGTTGAACTAGATATGGCCTGTGTGTGAGAAGCACAGTTCCTTTGTTCTGAGCAAGCTCACTGTTCTGGCCCTATAGGAATTACAGTAGAGTAGAAGAGTGCTCATTTCTCAAAAGCAGAGTGTGTTTCTTGTAAGGCGATCTAGTGTTTGTTTCCCTGTCGTAAAAGGAGTTGAATCACATGCATTTTCTGGTCTTACTAGCAAGACTTGTTTTCTGCTAAGAACAGTCACGATTGTGCTCCCATTGCCATTCACAGTGCAAATAGCACTTGCGTCTGTTCCCAGCAAGTACAGTGTATTGGACTGAAGAGAAGCTACTGTTCTTGTCAGTTTCCTAAGCAGAGTTGCAGTAGATATGGCCCCTGTGTGGGAAACACAGTTCTTTTGTTCCGAGCAAGCTCACTGTTCTGGACCTATATTAAACACAGTAGATTAGAAGAGTGCTCTCTTCTCAAAAGCAGAGTGTGTTTCTTGTAAGGCTAGTTAGTATTTGTTTCCCTTTTAGAAATGGAGTTGAATCACATGCAGTTACTGGTCCTACGAGCAAGAGTTGTTTTCTGGTAAGAAGAGTCACTATTGCGCTCCATTTGCCATACACAGTGCAAATAGCACTAGCGTCTGTTAACAGCAAGTACAGTGTATTGGACTGAAGAGAAGCTACTGTTCTTGTCAGTTTCCTAAGCAGAGTTGCAGTAGATATGGCCCCTGTGTGGGAAACACAGTTCTTTTGTTCCGAGCAAGCTCACTGTTCTGGACCTATATTAAACACAGTAGATTAGAAGAGTGCTCTTTTCTCAAAAGCAGAGTATTTTTCTTGTAAGGCGAGCTAGTATTTGTTTCCAAGTCAGAAATGGAGTTGAATCACATGCAGTTTCTGCTCCTACAAGCAAGAGTTCTTTTCTGGTAAGAAGAGTCACTATTGTACTCCATTTGCCATACACAGAGCAAATAGCACTAGCATCTGTTCCCAGCAAGTACAGTGTATTGGACTGAATTGAAGCTACTGTTCTTGTCAGTTTCGTAAGCAGAGTTGAATTAGATATGGCCCATGTGTCAGAAGCACAGTTCCTTTGTTCTGAGCAAGCTCACTGTTCTAGCCCTATAGGAAACACAGTAGATTAGAAGAGTGCTCTCTTCTCAAAAGCAGAGTGTGTTTCTTGTAAGGCGAGCTAGTATTTGTTTCCCAGTCAGAAATGGAGTTGCATCACATGCAGTTTCTGGTCCACGAGCAAGAGTTGTTTTCTGGTAAGAAGAGTCACTGTTGAGCTCCATTTGCCATAGACAGTGCAAATAGCACTCGCGTCTGTTCCCAGCAAGTACAGTGTATTGGACTGAAGAGAAGCTACTGTTCTTGTCAGTTTCCTAAGCAGAGTTGAACTAGATATGGCCCGTGTGTAGGAAGCACAGTTCCTTTCTTCTGAGCAAGCTCACTGTTCTGGCCCTATAGGAATCACAGTAGAGTAGAAGAGTGCTCTTTTCTCAAAAGCAGAGTGTGTTTCTTGTAAGGCGAGCTAGTGTTTGTTTCCCAGTCGTAAAAGGAGTTGAATCACATGCAGTTTCTGTTCCTACTAGCAAGAGTTGTTTTCTGCTAAGAACATTCACGATTGCGCTCCCATTGCCATAGGCAGTGCAAATAACGCTAGCGTCTGTTCCCAGCAATTACAGTGTATTGGACTGAAGAGAAGCTACTGTTCTTGTCAGTTTCCTAAGCAGAGTTGAACTAGATATGGCCCATGTGTGGGAAGCACAGTTCCTTTGTTCTGAGCAAGCTCACTGTTCTGGCCCTATAGGAAACACAGTAGATTAGAAAAGTGCTCTTTTCTCAAAAGCAGAGTGTGTTTCCTGTAAGGCGAGCTAGTGTTTGTTTCCCAGTTGTAAACGGAGTTGAATCACATGCAGTTTCTGGTCCTACTAGCAAGACTTGTTTTCTGGTAAGAAGAGTCACAATTGTGCTCCCATTGCCATACACAGTGCAAATAGCACTCGCGTCTGTTCCCAGCAAGTACAGTGTATTGGACTGAAGAGAAGCTACTGTTCTTGTCAGTTTCCTAAGCAGAGTTGAACTAGATATGGCCTGTGTGTGAGAAGCACAGTTCCTTTGTTCTGAGCAAGCTCACTGTTCTGGCCCTATAGGAATTACAGTAGAGTAGAAGAGTGCTCTTTTCTCAAAAGCAGAGTGTGTTTCTTGTAATGCGAGCTAGTGTTTGTTTCCCTGTCATAAAAGGAGTTGAATCACATGCATTTTCTGGTCCTACTAGCAAGACTTGTTTTGTGCTAAGAACAGTCACGATTGTGCTTCCATTGCCTTTCACAGTGCAAATAGCACTAGCGTCTGTTCCCAGCAAGTACAGTGTATTGGACTGAAGAGAAGCTACTGTTCTTGTCAGTTTCCTAAGCACAGTTGAACTAGATATGGCCCGTGTGTCGGAAGCACAGTTCCTTTGTTCTGAGCAAGCTCACTGTTCTGGCCCTATAGGTATCACAGTAGAGTAGAAGAGTGCTCTTTTCTCAAAAGCAGAGTGTGTTTCTGGTAAGGCGAGCTAGTGTTTGTTTCCCAGTGTTAAACGGAGTTGAATCACATGCATTTTCTGGTCCTACTAGCAAGACTTGTTTTCTGGTAAGAAGAGTCACAATTGTGCTCCCATTGCCATACACAGTGTAAATAGCACTCGCGTCTGTTCCCAGCAAGTACAGTGTATTGGACTGAAGAGAAGCTACTGTTCTTGTCAGTTTCCTAAGCAGAGTTGAACTAGATATGGCCTGTGTGTGAGAAGCACAGTTCCTTTGTTCTGAGCAAGCTCACTGTTCTGGCCCTATAGGAATTACAGTAGAGTAGAAGAGTGCTCTTTTCTCAAAAGCAGAGTGTGTTTCTTGTAAGGCGATCTAGTGTTTGTTTCCCTGTCGTAAAAGGAGTTGAATCACATGCATTTTCTGGTCCTACTAGCAAGACTTGTTTTCTGCTAAGAACAGTCACGATTGTGCTCCCATTGCCATTCACAGTGCAAATAGCACTTGCGTCTGTTCCCAGCAAGTACAGTGTATTGGACTGAAGAGAAGCTACTGTTCTTGTCAGTTTCCTAAGCAGAGTTGCAGTAGATATGGCCCCTGTGTGGGAAACACAGTTCTTTTGTTCCGAGCAAGCTCACTGTTCTGGACCTATATTAAACACAGTAGATTAGAAGAGTGCTCTCTTCTCAAAAGCAGAGTGTGTTTCTTGTAAGGCTAGTTAGTATTTGTTTCCCTGTTAGAAATGGAGTTGAATCACATGCAGTTACTGGTCCTACGAGCAAGAGTTGTTTTCTGGTAAGAAGAGTCACTATTGCGCTCCATTTGCCATACACAGTGCAAATAGCACTAGCGTCTGTTAACAGCAAGTACAGTGTATTGGACTGAAGAGAAGCTACTGTTCTTGTCAGTTTCCTAAGCAGAGTTGAACTAAATATGGCCCGTGTGTCGGAAGCACAGTTCTTTTTTTCTGAGCAAGCTCACTGTTCTGGCCCTTTAGGAAACACAGTAGATTAGAAGAGTGCTCTTTTCTCAAAAGCAGAGTATGTTTCTTGTAAGGCAAGCTAGTATTTGTTTCCAAGTCAGAAATGGAGTTGAATCACATGCAGTTTCTGCTCCTACAAGCAAGAGTTCTTTTCTGGTAAGAAGAGTCACTATTGTACTCCATTTGCCATACACAGAGCAAATAGCACTAGCATCTGTTCCCAGCAAGTACAGTGTATTAGACTGAATTGAAGCTACTGTTCTTGTCAGTTTCGTAAGCAGAGTTGAATTAGATATGGCCCATGTGTCAGAAGCACAGTTCCTTTGTTCTGAGCAAGCTCACTGTTCTGGCCCTATAGGAAACACAGTAGATTAGAAGAGTGCTCTTTTCTCAAAAGCAGAGTGTGTTTCTTGTAAGGCGATCTAGTGTTTGTTTCCCTGTCGTAAAAGGAGTTGAATCACATGCATTTTCTGGTCCTACTAGCAAGACTTGTTTTCTGCTAAGAACAGTCACGATTGTGCTCCCATTGCCATTCACAGTGCAAATAGCACTAGCGTCTGTTCCCAGCAAGTACAGTGTATTGGACTGAAGAGAAGCTACTGTTCTTGTCAGTTTCCTAAGCAGAGTTGAACTAGATATGGCCCGTGTGTCGGAAGCACAGTTCTTTTTTTCTGAGCAAGCTCACTGTTCTGGCCCTTTAGGAAACACAGTAGATTAGAAGAGTGCTCTTTTCTCAAAAGCAGAGTATTTTTCTTGTAAGGCGAGCTAGTATTTGTTTCCAAGTCAGAAATGGAGTTGAATCACATGCAGTTTCTGCTCCTACAAGCAAGAGTTCTTTTCTGGTAAGAAGAGTCACTATTGTACTCCATTTGCCATACACAGAGCAAATAGCACTAGCATCTGTTCCCAGCAAGTACAGTGTATTGGACTGAATTGAAGCTACTGTTCTTGTCAGTTTCGTAAGCAGAGTTGAATTAGATATGGCCCATGTGTCAGAAGCACAGTTCCTTTGTTCTGAGCAAGCTCACTGTTCTAGCCCTATAGGAAACACAGTAGATTAGAAGAGTGCTCTTTTCTCAAAAGCAGAGTGTGTTTCTTGTAAGGCGAGCTAGTATTTGTTTCCCAGTCAGAAATGGAGTTGCATCACATGCAGTTTCTGGTCCACGAGCAAGAGTTGTTTTCTGGTAAGAAGAGTCACTATTGAGCTCCATTTGCCATAGACAGTGCAAATAGCACTCGCGTCTGTTCCCAGCAAGTACAGTGTAGTGGACTGAAGAGAAGGTACTGTTCTTGTCAGTTTCCTAAGCAGAGTTGAACTAGATATGGCCCATGTGTGGGAAGCACAGTTCCTTTGTTCTGAGCAAGCTCACTGTTCTGGCCCTATAGGAAACACAGTAGATTAGAAAAGTGCTCTTTTCTCAAAAGCAGAGTGTGTTTCCTGTAAGGCGAGCTAGTGTTTGTTTCCCAGTTGTAAACGGAGTTGAATCACATGCAGTTTCTGGTCCTACTAGCAAGAGTTGTTTTCTGCTAAGAACAGTCACGATTGCGCTCCCATTGCCATAGGCAGTGCAAATAACGCTAGCGTCTGTTCCCAGCAATTACAGTGTATTGGACTGAAGAGAAGCTACTGTTCTTGTCAGTTTCTTAAGCAGAGTTGAACTAGATATGGCCCATGTGTGGGAAGCACAGTTCCTTTGTTCTGAGCAAGCTCACTGTTCTGGCCCTATAGGAAACACAGTAGATTAGAAGAGTGCTCTTTTCTCAAAAGCAGAGTGTGTTTCCTGTAAGGCGAGCTAGTGTTTGTTTCCCAGTTGTAAACGGAGTTGAATCACATGCAGTTTCTGGTCCTACTAGCAAGACTTGTTTTCTGATAAGAAGAGTCACAATTGTGCTCCCATTGCCATACACAGTGCAAATAGCACTTGCGTCTGTTCCCAGCAAGTACAGTGTATTGGACTGAAGAGAAGCTACTGTTCTTGTCAGTTTCCTAAGCAGAGTTGAACTAGATATGGCCTGTGTGTGAGAAGCACAGTTCCTTTGTTCTGAGCAAGCTCACTGTTCTGGCCCTATAGGAATTACAGTAGAGTAGAAGAGTGCTCTTTTCTCAAAAGCAGAGTGTGTTTCTTGTAATGCGAGCTAGTGTTTGTTTCCCTGTCGTAAAAGGAGTTGAATCACATGCATTTTCTGGTCCTACTAGCAAGACTTGTTTTGTGCTAAGAACAGTCACGATTGTGCTTCCATTGCCTTTCACAGTGCAAATAGCACTAGCGTCTGTTCCCAGCAAGTACAGTGTATTGGACTGAAGAGAAGCTACTGTTCTTGTCAGTTTCCTAAGCACAGTTGAACTAGATATGGCCCGTGTGTCGGAAGCACAGTTCCTTTGTTCTGAGCAAGCTCACTGTTCTGGCCCTATAGGTATCACAGTAGAGTAGAAGAGTGCTCTTTTCTCAAAAGCAGAGTGTGTTTCTGGTAAGGCGAGCTAGTGTTTGTTTCCCAGTGTTAAACGGAGTTGAATCACATGCATTTTCTGGTCCTACTAGCAAGACTTGTTTTCTGGTAAGAAGAGTCACAATTGTGCTCCCATTGCCATACACAGTGTAAATAGCACTGGCGTCTGTTCCCAGCAAGTACAGTGTATTGGACTGAAGAGAAGCTACTGTTCTTGTCAGTTTCCTAAGCAGAGTTGAACTAGATATGGCCTGTGTGTGAGAAGCACAGTTCCTTTGTTCTGAGCAAGCTCACTGTTCTGGCCCTATAGGAATTACAGTAGAGTAGAAGAGTGCTCTTTTCTCAAAAGCAGAGTGTGTTTCTTGTAAGGCGATCTAGTGTTTGTTTCCCTGTCGTAAAAGGAGTTGAATCACATGCATTTTCTGGTCCTACTAGCAAGACTTGTTTTCTGCTAAGAACAGTCACGATTGTGCTCCCATTGCCATTCACAGTGCAAATAGCACTTGCGTCTGTTCCCAGCAAGTACAGTGTATTGGACTGAAGAGAAGCTACTGTTCTTGTCAGTTTCCTAAGCAGAGTTGCAGTAGATATGGCCCCTGTGTGGGAAACACAGTTCTTTTGTTCCGAGCAAGCTCACTGTTCTGGACCTATAGGAAACACAGTAGATTAGAAGAGTGCTCTCTTCTCTAAAGCAGAGTGTGTTTCTTGTAAGGCTAGTTAGTATTTGTTTCCCTGTTAGAAATGGAGTTGAATCACATGCAGTTACTGGTCCTACGAGCAAGAGTTGTTTTCTGGTAAGAAGAGTCACTATTGCGCTCCATTTGCCATACACAGTGCAAATAGCACTAGCGTCTGTTAACAGCAAGTACAGTGTATTGGACTGAAGAGAAGCTACTGTTCTTGTCAGTTTCCTAAGCAGAGTTGAACTAAATATGGCCCGTGTGTCGGAAGCACAGTTCTTTTTTTCTGAGCAAGCTCACTGTTCTGGCCCTTTAGGAAACACAGTAGATTAGAAGAGTGCTCTTTTCTCAAAAGCAGAGTATGTTTCTTGTAAGGCAAGCTAGTATTTGTTTCCAAGTCAGAAATGGAGTTGAATCACATGCAGTTTCTGCTCCTACAAGCAAGAGTTCTTTTCTGGTAAGAAGAGTCACTATTGTACTCCATTTGCCATACACAGAGCAAATAGCACTAGCATCTGTTCCCAGCAAGTACAGTGTATTAGACTGAATTGAAGCTACTGTTCTTGTCAGTTTCGTAAGCAGAGTTGAATTAGATATGGCCCATGTGTCAGAAGCACAGTTCCTTTGTTCTGAGCAAGCTCACTGTTCTGGCCCTATAGGAAACACAGTAGATTAGAAGAGTGCTCTTTTCTCAAGAGCAGAGTGTGTTTCTTGTAAGGGGAGCTAGTGTTTGTTTCCCAGTTGTAAAAGGATTTGAATCACATGCATTTTCTGGTCCTACTAGCAAGAGTTGTTTTCTGCTAAGAACAGTCACGATTGTGCTCCCATTGCCATTCACAGTGCAAATAGCACTCGTGTCTGATCCCAGCAAGTACAGTGTATTGGACTGAAGAGAAGCTACTGTTCTTGTCAGTTTCCTACGCAGAGTTGAACTAGATATGGCCCCTGTGTCGGAAGCACAGTTCTTTTGTTCTGAGCAAGCTCACTGTTCTGGACCTATAGGAAAAACAGTAGATTAGAAGAGTGCTCTTTTTTCAAAAGCAGAGTGTGTTTCTTGTAAGGCGAGCTAGTATTTGTTTCCCAGTCAGAAATGGAGTTGATTCACATGCAGTTTCTGGTCCTACCAGCAAGAGTTGTTTTCTGGTAAGAAGAGTCACTATTGCTCTCCATTTGCCATACACAGTGCAAATAGCACTAGCGTCTGTTCCCAGCAAGTACAGTGTATTGGACTGAACAGAAGCTACTGTTCTTGTCAGTTTCCTAAGCAGAGTTGAACTAGATATGGCCCGTGTGTGGGAAGCACAGTTCCTTTGTTCTGAGCAAGCTCACTGTTCTGGCCCTATAGGAAACACAGTAGATTAGAAGAGTGCTCTTTTCTCAAAAGCAGAGTGTGTTTGATGTAAGGCGAGCTAGTATTTGTTTCCCAGTCAGAAATGGAGTTGAATCACATGCAGTTTTTGGTCCTACGAGCAAGAGTTGTTTTCTCGTAAGCAGAGTCACTATTGCGCTCCATTTGCAATACACAGTGCAAATAGCACTAGTGTCTGTTCCCAGCAATTACAGTGTATTGGAATCAAGAGAAGGTACTGTTCTTGTCAGTTTCCTAAGCAGAGTTGAACTAGATATGGCCCGTGTGTCCGAAGCACAGTTCCTTTGTTCTGAGTAAGCTCACTGTTCTGGCCCTATAGGAATCACAGTAGAGTAGAAGAGTGCTCTTTTCTGAAAAGCAGAGTATGTTTCCTGTAAGGCAAGCTAGTGTTTGTTTCCCAGTCATAAACGGAGTTGAATCACATGCAGTTTCTGATCCTACTAGCAAGAGTTGTTTTCGGCTAAGAACAGTCACGATTGAGCTCCCATGCCATACACAGTGCAAATAGCACTAGCGTCTGTTCCCAGCAAGTACAGTGTATTGGACTGAAGAGAAGCTACTGTTCTTGTCAGTTTCCTAAGCAGAGTTGAACTAGATATGTCCCGTGTGTCGGAAGCACAGTTCCTTTGTTCTGAGCAAGCTCACTGTTCTGGCCATATAGGAATTACAGTAGAGTAGAAGAGTGCTCTTTTCTCAAAAGCAGAGTGTGTTTCTTGTAAGGCGATCTAGTGTTTGTTTCCCTGTCGTAAAAGGAGTTGAATCACATGCATTTTCTGGTCCTACTAGCAAGACTTGTTTTCTGCTAAGAACAGTCACGATTGTGCTCCCATTGCCATTCACAGTGCAAATAGCACTAGCGTCTGTTCCCAGCAAGTACAGTGTATTGGACTGAAGAGAAGCTACTGTTTGTCAGTTTCCTAAGCAGAGTTGAACTAGATATGGCCCGTGTGTCGGAAGCACAGTTCTTTTTTTCTGAGCAAGCTCACTGTTCTGGCCCTTTAGGAAACACAGTAGATTAGAAGAGTGCTCTTTTCTCAAAAGCAGAGTATTTTTCTTGTAAGGCGAGCTAGTATTTGTTTCCAAGTCAGAAATGGAGTTGAATCACATGCAGTTTCTGCTCCTACAAGCAAGAGTTCTTTTCTGGTAAGAAGAGTCACTATTGTACTCCATTTGCCATACACAGAGCAAATAGCACTAGCATCTGTTCCCAGCAAGTACAGTGTATTGGACTGAATTGAATCTACTGTTCTTGTCAGTTTCGTAAGCAGAGTTGAATTAGATATGGCCCATGTGTCAGAAGCACAGTTCCTTTGTTCTGAGCAAGCTCACTGTTCTAGCCCTATAGGAAACACAGTAGATTAGAAGAGTGCTCTTTTCTCAAAAGCAGAGTGTGTTTCTTGTAAGGCGAGCTAGTATTTGTTTCCCAGTCAGAAATGGAGTTGCATCACATGCAGTTTCTGGTCCACGAGCAAGAGTTGTTTTCTGGTAAGAAGAGTCACTGTTGCGCTCCATTTGCCATAGACAGTGCAAATAGCACTCGCGTCTGTTCCCAGCAAGTACAGTGTATTGGACTGAAGAGAAGCTACTGTTCTTGTCAGTTTCCTAAGCAGAGTTGAACTAGATATGGCCCGTGTGTAGGAAGCACAGTTCCTTTGTTCTGAGCAAGCTCACTGTTCTGGCCCTATAGGAATTACAGTAGAGTAGAAGAGTGCTCTTTTCTCAAAAGCAGAGTGTGTTTCTTGTAAGGCGATCTAGTGTTTGTTTCCCTGTCGTAAAAGGAGTTGAATCACATGCATTTTCTGGTCCTACTAGCAAGACTTGTTTTCTGCTAAGAACAGTCACGATTGTGCTCCCATTGCAATTCACAGTGCAAATAGCACTAGCGTCTGTTCCCAGCAAGTACAGTGTATTGGACTGAAGAGAAGCTACTGTTTGTCAGTTTCCTAAGCAGAGTTGAACTAGATATGGCCCGTGTGTCGGAAGCACAGTTCTTTTTTTCTGAGCAAGCTCACTGTTCTGGCCCTGTAGGAAACACAGTAGATTAGAAGAGTGCTCTTTTCTCAAAAGCAGAGTATTTTTCTTGTAAGGCGAGCTAGTATTTGTTTCCAAGTCAGAAATGGAGTTGAATCACATGCAGTTTCTGCTCCTACAAGCAAGAGTTCTTTTCTGGTAAGAAGAGTCACTATTGTACTCCATTTGCCATACACAGAGCAAATAGCACTAGCATCTGTTCCCAGCAAGTACAGTGTATTGGACTGAATTGAAGCTACTGTTCTTGTCAGTTTCGTAAGCAGAGTTGAATTAGATATGGCCCATGTGTCAGAAGCACAGTTCCTTTGTTCTGAGCAAGCTCACTGTTCTAGCCCTATAGGAAACACAGTAGATTAGAAGAGTGCTCTTTTCTCAAAAGCAGAGTGTGTTTCTTGTAAGGCGAGCTAGTATTTGTTTCCCAGTCAGAAATGGAGTTGCATCACATGCAGTTTCTGGTCCACGAGCAAGAGTTGTTTTCTGGTAAGAAGAGTCACTGTTGCGCTCCATTTGCCATAGACAGTGCAAATAGCACTCGCGTCTGTTCCCAGCAAGTACAGTGTATTGGACTGAAGAGAAGCTACTGTTCTTGTCAGTTTCCTAAGCAGAGTTGAACTAGATATGGCCTGTGTGTAGGAAGCACAGTTCCTTTGTTCTGAGCAAGCTCACTGTTCTGGCCCTATAGGAATCACAGTAGAGTAGAAGAGTGCTCTTTTCTCAAAAGCAGAGTGTGTTTCTTGTAAGGCGAGCTAGTGTTTGTTTCCCAGTCGTAAAAGGAGTTGAATCACATGCAGTTTCTGTTCCTACTAGCAAGAGTTGTTTTCTGCTAAGAACAGTCACGATTGTGCTCCCATTGCCATAGGCAGTGCAAATAACGCTAGCGTCTGTTCCCAGCAATTACAGTGTATTGGACTGAAGAGAAGCTACTGTTCTTGTCAGTTTCCTAAGCAGAGTTGAACTAGATATGGCCCATGTGTGGGAAGCACAGTTCCTTTGTTCTGAGCAAGCTCACTGTTCTGGCCCTATAGGAAACACAGTAGATTAGAAAAGTGCTCTTTTCTCAAAAGCAGAGTGTGTTTCCTGTAAGGCGAGCTAGTGTTTGTTTCCCAGTTGTAAACGGAGTTGAATCACATGCAGTTTCTGGTCCTACTAGCAAGACTTGTTTTCTGGTAAGAAGAGTCACAATTGTGCTCCCATTGCCATACACAGTGCAAATAGCACTCGCGTCTGTTCCCAGCAAGTACAGTGTATTGGACTGAAGAGAAGCTACTGTTCTTGTCAGTTTCCTAAGCAGAGTTGAACTAGATATGGCCTGTGTGTGAGAAGCACAGTTCCTTTGTTCTGAGCAAGCTCACTGTTCTGGCCCTATAGGAATTACAGTAGAGTAGAAGAGTGCTCTTTTCTCAAAAGCAGAGTGTGTTTCTTGTAATGCGAGCTAGTGTTTGTTTCCCTGTCGTAAAAGGAGTTGAATCACATGCATTTTCTGGTCCTACTAGCAAGACTTGTTTTGTGCTAAGAACAGTCACGATTGTGCTTCCATTGCCTTTCACAGTGCAAATAGCACTAGCGTCTGTTCCCAGCAAGTACAGTGTATTGGACTGAAGAGAAGCTACTGTTCTTGTCAGTTTCCTAAGCACAGTTGAACTAGATATGGCCCGTGTGTCGGAAGCACAGTTCCTTTGTTCTGAGCAAGCTCACTGTTCTGGCCCTATAGGTATCACAGTAGAGTAGAAGAGTGCTCTTTTCTCAAAAGCAGAGTGTGTTTCTGGTAAGGCGAGCTAGTGTTTGTTTCCCAGTGTTAAACGGAGTTGAATCACATGCATTTTCTGGTCCTACTAGCAAGACTTGTTTTCTGGTAAGAAGAGTCACAATTGTGCTCCCATTGCCATACACAGTGTAAATAGCACTCGTGTCTGTTCCCAGCAAGTACAGTGTATTGGACTGAAGAGAAGCTACTGTTCTTGTCAGTTTCCTAAGCAGAGTTGAACTAGATATGGCCTGTGTGTGAGAAGCACAGTTCCTTTGTTCTGAGCAAGCTCACTGTTCTGGCCCTATAGGAATTACAGTAGAGTAGAAGAGTGCTCTTTTCTCAAAAGCAGAGTGTGTTTCTTGTAAGGCGATCTAGTGTTTGTTTCCCTGTCGTAAAAGGAGTTGAATCACATGCATTTTCTGGTCCTACTAGCAAGACTTGTTTTCTGCTAAGAACAGTCACGATTGTGCTCCCATTGCCATTCACAGTGCAAATAGCACTTGCGTCTGTTCCCAGCAAGTACAGTGTATTGGACTGAAGAGAAGCTACTGTTCTTGTCAGTTTCCTAAGCAGAGTTGAACTAGATATGGCCCCTGTGTGGGAAACACAGTTCTTTTGTTCCGAGCAAGCTCACTGTTCTGGACCTATATTAAACACAGTAGATTAGAAGAGTGCTCTCTTCTCAAAAGCAGAGTGTGTTTCTTGTAAGGCTAGTTAGTATTTGTTTCCCTGTTAGAAATGGAGTTGAATCACATGCAGTTACTGGTCCTACGAGCAAGAGTTGTTTTCTGGTAAGAAGAGTCACTATTGCGCTCCATTTGCCATACACAGTGCAAATAGCACTAGCGTCTGTTAACAGCAAGTACAGTGTATTGGACTGAAGAGAAGCTACTGTTCTTGTCAGTTTCCTAAGCAGAGTTGAACTAAATATGGCCCGTGTGTCGGAAGCACAGTTCTTTTTTTCTGAGCAAGCTCACTGTTCTGGCCCTTTAGGAAACACAGTAGATTAGAAGAGTGCTCTTTTCTCAAAAGCAGAGTATGTTTCTTGTAAGGCGAGCTAGTATTTGTTTCCAAGTCAGAAATGGAGTTGAATCACATGCAGTTTCTGCTCCTACAAGCAAGAGTTCTTTTCTGGTAAGAAGAGTCACTATTGTACTCCATTTGCCATACACAGAGCAAATAGCACTAGCATCTGTTCCCAGCAAGTACAGTGTATTAGACTGAATTGAAGCTACTGTTCTTGTCAGTTTCGTAAGCAGAGTTGAATTAGATATGGCCCATGTGTCAGAAGCACAGTTCCTTTGTTCTGAGCAAGCTCACTGTTCTGGCCCTATAGGAAACACAGTAGATTAGAAGAGTGCTCTTTTCTCAAAAGCAGAGTGTGTTTCTTGTAAGGCGATCTAGTGTTTGTTTCCCTGTCGTAAAAGGAGTTGAATCACATGCATTTTCTGGTCCTACTAGCAAGACTTGTTTTCTGCTAAGAACAGTCACGATTGTGCTCCCATTGCCATTCACAGTGCAAATAGCACTAGCGTCTGTTCCCAGCAAGTACAGTGTATTGGACTGAAGAGAAGCTACTGTTCTTGTCAGTTTCCTAAGCAGAGTTGAACTAGATATGGCCCGTGTGTCGGAAGCACAGTTCTTTTTTTCTGAGCAAGCTCACTGTTCTGGCCCTTTAGGAAACACAGTAGATTAGAAGAGTGCTCTTTTCTCAAAAGCAGAGTATTTTTCTTGTAAGGCGAGCTAGTATTTGTTTCCAAGTCAGAAATGGAGTTGAATCACATGCAGTTTCTGCTCCTACAAGCAAGAGTTCTTTTCTGGTAAGAAGAGTCACTATTGTACTCCATTTGCCATACACAGAGCAAATAGCACTAGCATCTGTTCCCAGCAAGTACAGTGTATTGGACTGAATTGAAGCTACTGTTCTTGTCAGTTTCGTAAGCAGAGTTGAATTAGATATGGCCCATGTGTCAGAAGCACAGTTCCTTTGTTCTGAGCAAGCTCACTGTTCTAGCCCTATAGGAAACACAGTAGATTAGAAGAGTGCTCTTTTCTCAAAAGCAGAGTGTGTTTCTTGTAAGGCGAGCTAGTATTTGTTTCCCAGTCAGAAATGGAGTTGCATCACATGCAGTTTCTGGTCCACGAGCAAGAGTTGTTTTCTGGTAAGAAGAGTCACTATTGAGCTCCATTTGCCATAGACAGTGCAAATAGCACTCGCGTCTGTTCCCAGCAAGTACAGTGTATTGGACTGAAGAGAAGGTACTGTTCTTGTCAGTTTCCTAAGCAGAGTTGAACTAGATATGGCCCATGTGTGGGAAGCACAGTTCCTTTGTTCTGAGCAAGCTCACTGTTCTGGCCCTATAGGAAACACAGTAGATTAGAAAAGTGCTCTTTTCTCAAAAGCAGAGTGTGTTTCCTGTAAGGCGAGCTAGTGTTTGTTTCCCAGTTGTAAACGGAGTTGAATCACATGCAGTTTCTGGTCCTACTAGCAAGAGTTGTTTTCTGCTAAGAACAGTCACGATTGCGCTCCCATTGCCATAGGCAGTGCAAATAACGCTAGCGTCTGTTCCCAGCAATTACAGTGTATTGGACTGAAGAGAAGCTACTGTTCTTGTCAGTTTCTTAAGCAGAGTTGAACTAGATATGGCCCATGTGTGGGAAGCACAGTTCCTTTGTTCTGAGCAAGCTCACTGTTCTGGCCCTATAGGAAACACAGTAGATTAGAAGAGTGCTCTTTTCTCAAAAGCAGAGTGTGTTTCCTGTAAGGCGAGCTAGTGTTTGTTTCCCAGTTGTAAACGGAGTTGAATCACATGCAGTTTCTGGTCCTACTAACAAGACTTGTTTTCTGATAAGAAGAGTCACAATTGTGCTCCCATTGCCATACACAGTGCAAATAGCACTCGCGTCTGTTCCCAGCAAGTACAGTGTATTGGACTGAAGAGAAGCTACTGTTCTTGTCAGTTTCCTAAGCAGAGTTGAACTAGATATGGCCTGTGTGTGAGAAGCACAGTTCCTTTGTTCTGAGCAAGCTCACTTTTCTGGCCCTATAGGAATTACAGTAGAGTAGAAGAGTGCTCTTTTCTCAAAAGCAGAGTGTGTTTCTTGTAATGCGAGCTAGTGTTTGTTTCCCTGTCGTAAAAGGAGTTGAATCACATGCATTTTCTGGTCCTACTAGCAAGACTTGTTTTGTGCTAAGAACAGTCACGATTGTGCTTCCATTGCCTTTCACAGTCCAAATAGCACTAGCGTCTGTTCCCAGCAAGTACAGTGTATTGGACTGAAGAGAAGCTACTGTTCTTGTCAGTTTCCTAAGCACAGTTGAACTAGATATGGCCCGTGTGTCGGAAGCACAGTTCCTTTGTTCTGAGCAAGCTCACTGTTCTGGCCCTATAGGTATCACAGTAGAGTAGAAGAGTGCTCTTTTCTCAAAAGCAGAGTGTGTTTCTGGTAAGGCGAGCTAGTGTTTGTTTCCCAGTGTTAAACGGAGTTGAATCACATGCATTTTCTGGTCCTACTAGCAAGACTTGTTTTCTGGTAAGAAGAGTCACAATTGTGCTCCCATTGCCATACACAGTGTAAATAGCACTCGCGTCTGTTCCCAGCAAGTACAGTGTATTGGACTGAAGAGAAGCTACTGTTCTTGTCAGTTTCCTAAGCAGAATTGAACTAGATATGGCCTGTGTGTGAGAAGCACAGTTCCTTTGTTCTGAGCAAGCTCACTGTTCTGGCCCTATAGGAATTACAGTAGAGTAGAAGAGTGCTCTTTTCTCAAAAGCAGAGTGTGTTTCTTGTAAGGCGATCTAGTGTTTGTTTCCCTGTCGTAAAAGGAGTTGAATCACATGCATTTTCTGGTCCTACTAGCAAGACTTGTTTTCTGGTAAGAAGAGTCACAATTGTGCTCCCATTGCCATACACAGTGTAAATAGCACTCGCGTCTGTTCCCAGCAAGTACAGTGTATTGGACTGAAGAGAAGCTACTGTTCTTGTCAGTTTCCTAAGCAGAATTAAACTAGATATGGCCTGTGTGTGAGAAGCACAGTTCCTTTGTTCTGAGCAAGCTCACTGTTCTGGCCCTATAGGAATTACAGTAGAGTAGAAGAGTGCTCTTTTCTCAAAAGCAGAGTGTGTTTCTTGTAAGGCGATCTAGTGTTTGTTTCCCTGTCGTAAAAGGAGTTGAATCACATGCATTTTCTGGTCCTACTAGCAAGACTTGTTTTCTGCTAAGAACAGTCACGATTGTGCTCCCATTGCCATTCACAGTGCAAATAGCACTTGCGTCTGTTCCCAGCAAGTACAGTGTATTGGACTGAAGAGAAGCTACTGTTCTTGTCAGTTTCCTAAGCAGAGTTGCAGTAGATATGGCCCCTGTGTGGGAAACACAGTTCTTTTGTTCCGAGCAAGCTCACTGTTCTGGACCTATAGGAAACACAGTAGATTAGAAGAGTGCTCTCTTCTCTAAAGCAGAGTGTGTTTCTTGTAAGGCTAGTTAGTATTTGTTTCCCTGTTAGAAATGGAGTTGAATCACATGCAGTTACTGGTCCTACGAGCAAGAGTTGTTTTCTGGTAAGAAGAGTCACTATTGCGCTCCATTTGCCATACACAGTGCAAATAGCACTAGCGTCTGTTAACAGCAAGTACAGTGTATTGGACTGAAGAGAAGCTACTGTTCTTGTCAGTTTCCTAAGCAGAGTTGAACTAAATATGGCCCGTGTGTCGGAAGCACAGTTCTTTTTTTCTGAGCAAGCTCACTGTTCTGGCCCTTTAGGAAACACAGTAGATTAGAAGAGTGCTCTTTTCTCAAAAGCAGAGTATGTTTCTTGTAAGGCAAGCTAGTATTTGTTTCCAAGTCAGAAATGGAGTTGAATCACATGCAGTTTCTGCTCCTACAAGCAAGAGTTCTTTTCTGGTAAGAAGAGTCACTATTGTACTCCATTTGCCATACACAGAGCAAATAGCACTAGCATCTGTTCCCAGCAAGTACAGTGTATTAGACTGAATTGAAGCTACTGTTCTTGTCAGTTTCGTAAGCAGAGTTGAATTAGATATGGCCCATGTGTCAGAAGCACAGTTCCTTTGTTCTGAGCAAGCTCACTGTTCTGGCCCTATAGGAAACACAGTAGATTAGAAGAGTGCTCTTTTCTCAAGAGCAGAGTGTGTTTCTTGTAAGGGGAGCTAGTGTTTGTTTCCCAGTTGTAAAAGGATTTGAATCACATGCATTTTCTGGTCCTACTAGCAAGAGTTGTTTTCTGCTAAGAACAGTCACGATTGTGCTCCCATTGCCATTCACCGTGCAAATAGCACTCGTGTCTGATCCAAGCAAGTACAGTGTATTGGACTGAAGAGAAGCTACTGTTCTTGTCAGTTTCCTAAGCAGAGTTGAACTAGATATGGCCCCTGTGTCGGAAGCACAGTTCTTTTGTTCTGAGCAAGCTCACTGTTCTGGACCTATAGGAAAAACAGTAGATTAGAAGAGTGCTCTTTTTTCAAAAGCAGAGTGTGTTTCTTGTAAGGCGAGCTAGTATTTGTTTCCCAGTCAGAAATGGAGTTGATTCACATGCAGTTTCTGGTCCTACCAGCAAGAGTTGTTTTCTGGTAAGAAGAGTCACTATTGCTCTCCATTTGCCATACACAGTGCAAATAGCACTAGCGTCTGTTCCCAGCAAGTACAGTGTATTGGACTGAACAGAAGCTACTGTTCTTGTCAGTTTCCTAAGCAGAGTTGAACTAGATATGGCCCGTGTGTGGGAAGCACAGTTCCTTTGTTCTGAGCAAGCTCACTGTTCTGGCCCTATAGGAAACACAGTAGATTAGAAGAGTGCTCTTTTCTCAAAAGCAGAGTGTGTTTGATGTAAGGCGAGCTAGTATTTGTTTCCCAGTCAGAAATGGAGTTGAATCACATGCAGTTTTTGGTCCTACGAGCAAGAGTTGTTTTCTTGTAAGCAGAGTCACTATTGCGCTCCATTTGCAATACACAGTGCAAATAGCACTAGTGTCTGTTCCCAGCAATTACAGTGTATTGGAATCAAGAGAAGGTACTGTTCTTGTCAGTTTCCTAAGCAGAGTTGAACTAGATATGGCCCGTGTGTCGGAAGCACAGTTCCTTTGTTCTGAGTAAGCTCACTGTTCTGGCCCTATAGGAATCACAGTAGAGTAGAAGAGTGCTCTTTTCTGAAAAGCAGAGTATGTTTCCTGTAAGGCAAGCTAGTGTTTGTTTCCCAGTCATAAACGGAGTTGAATCACATGCAGTTTCTGATCCTACTAGCAAGAGATGTTTTCGGCTAAGAACAGTCACGATTGAGCTCCCATGCCATACACAGTGCAAATAGCACTAGCGTCTGTTCCCAGCAAGTACAGTGTATTGGACTGAAGAGAAGCTACTGTTCTTGTCAGTTTCCTAAGCAGAGTTGAACTAGATATGGCCCGTGTGTCGGAAGCACAGTTCCTTTGTTCTGAGCAAGCTCACTGTTCTGGCCCTATAGGAATTACAGTAGAGTAGAAGAGTGCTCTTTTCTCAAAAGCAGAGTGTGTTTCTTGTAAGGCGATCTAGTGTTTGTTTCCCTGTCGTAAAAGGAGTTGAATCACATGCATTTTCTGGTCCTACTAGCAAGACTTGTTTTCTGCTAAGAACAGTCACGATTGTGCTCCCATTGCCATTCACAGTGCAAATAGCACTAGCGTCTGTTCCCAGCAAGTACAGTGTATTGGACTGAAGAGAAGCTACTGTTTGTCAGTTTCCTAAGCAGAGTTGAACTAGATATGGCCCGTGTGTCGGAAGCACAGTTCTTTTTTTCTGAGCAAGCTCACTGTTCTGGCCCTTTAGGAAACACAGTAGATTAGAAGAGTGCTCTTTTCTCAAAAGCAGAGTATTTTTCTTGTAAGGCGAGCTAGTATTTGTTTCCAAGTCAGAAATGGAGTTGAATCACATGCAGTTTCTGCTCCTACAAGCAAGAGTTCTTTTCTGGTAAGAAGAGTCACTATTGTACTCCATTTGCCATACACAGAGCAAATAGCACTAGCATCTGTTCCCAGCAAGTACAGTGTATTGGACTGAATTGAATCTACTGTTCTTGTCAGTTTCGTAAGCAGAGTTGAATTAGATATGGCCCATGTGTCAGAAGCACAGTTCCTTTGTTCTGAGCAAGCTCACTGTTCTAGCCCTATAGGAAACACAGTAGATTAGAAGAGTGCTCTTTTCTCAAAAGCAGAGTGTGTTTCTTGTAAGGCGAGCTAGTATTTGTTTCCCAGTCAGAAATGGAGTTGCATCACATGCAGTTTCTGGTCCACGAGCAAGAATTGTTTTCTGGTAAGAAGAGTCACTGTTGCGCTCCATTTGCCATAGACAGTGCAAATAGCACTCGCGTCTGTTCCCAGCAAGTACAGTGTATTGGACTGAAGAGAAGCTACTGTTCTTGTCAGTTTCCTAAGCAGAGTTGAACTAGATATGGCCCGTGTGTAGGAAGCACAGTTCCTTTGTTCTGAGCAAGCTCACTGTTCTGGACCTATAGGAATTACAGTAGAGTAGAAGAGTGCTCTTTTCTCAAAAGCAGAGTGTGTTTCTTGTAAGGCGATCTAGTGTTTGTTTCCCTGTCGTAAAAGGAGTTGAATCACATGCATTTTCTGGTCCTACTAGCAAGACTTGTTTTCTGCTAAGAACAGTCACGATTGTGCTCCCATTGCCATTCACAGTGCAAATAGCACTAGCGTCTGTTCCCAGCAAGTACAGTGTATTGGACTGAAGAGAAGCTACTGTTTGTCAGTTTCCTAAGCAGAGTTGAACTAGATATGGCCCGTGTGTCGGAAGCACAGTTCTTTTTTTCTGAGCAAGCTTACTGTTCTGGCCCTTTAGGAAACACAGTAGATTAGAAGAGTGCTCTTTTCTCAAAAGCAGAGTATTTTTCTTGTAAGGCGAGCTAGTATTTGTTTCCAAGTCAGAAATGGAGTTGAATCACATGCAGTTTCTGCTCCTACAAGCAAGAGTTCTTTTCTGGTAAGAAGAGTCACTATTGTACTCCATTTGCCATACACAGAGCAAATAGCACTAGCATCTGTTCCCAGCAAGTACAGTGTATTGGACTGAATTGAAGCTACTGTTCTTGTCAGTTTCGTAAGCAGAGTTGAATTAGATATGGCCCATGTGTCAGAAGCACAGTTCCTTTGTTCTGAGCAAGCTCACTGTTCTAGCCCTATAGGAAACACAGTAGATTAGAAGAGTGCTCTTTTCTCAAAAGCAGAGTGTGTTTCTTGTAAGGCGAGCTAGTATTTGTTTCCCAGTCAGAAATGGAGTTGCATCACATGCAGTTTCTGGTCCACGAGCAAGAGTTGTTTTCTGGTAAGAAGAGTCACTATTGAGCTCCATTTGCCATAGACAGTGCAAATAGCACTCGCGTCTGTTCCCAGCAAGTACAGTGTAGTGGACTGAAGAGAAGGTACTGTTCTTGTCAGTTTCCTAAGCAGAGTTGAACTAGATATGGCCCATGTGTGGGAAGCACAGTTCCTTTGTTCTGAGCAAGCTCACTGTTCTGGCCCTATAGGAAACACAGTAGATTAGAAAAGTGCTCTTTTCTCAAAAGCAGAGTGTGTTTCCTGTAAGGCGAGCTAGTGTTTGTTTCCCAGTTGTAAACGGAGTTGAATCACATGCAGTTTCTGGTCCTACTAGCAAGAGTTGTTTTCTGCTAAGAACAGTCACGATTGTGCTCCCATTGCCATAGGCAGTGCAAATAACGCTAGCGTCTGTTCCCAGCAATTACAGTGTATTGGACTAAAGAGAAGCTACTGTTCTTGTCAGTTTCTTAAGCAGAGTTGAACTAGATATGGCCCGTGTGTAGGAAGCACAGTTCCTTTGTTCTGAGCAAGCTCACTGTTCTAGCCCTATAGGAAACACAGTAGATTAGAAGAGTGCTCTTTTCTCAAAAGCAGAGTGTGTTTCTTGTAAGGCGAGCTAGTATTTGTTTCCCAGTCAGAAATGGAGTTGCATCACATGCAGTTTCTGGTCCACGAGCAAGAGTTGTTTTCTGGTAAGAAGAGTCACTGTTGCGCTCCATTTGCCATAGACAGTGCAAATAGCACTCGCGTCTGTTCCCAGCAAGTACAGTGTATTGGACTGAAGAGAAGCTACTGTTCTTGTCAGTTTCCTAAGCAGAGTTGAACTAGATATGGCCCGTGTGTAGGAAGCACAGTTCCTTTGTTCTGAGCAAGCTCACTGTTCTGGCCCTATAGGAATTACAGTAGAGTAGAAGAGTGCTCTTTTCTCAAAAGCAGAGTGTGTTTCTTGTAAGGCGATCTAGTGTTTGTTTCCCTGTCGTAAAAGGAGTTGAATCACATGCATTTTCTGGTCCTACTAGCAAGACTTGTTTTCTGCTAAGAACAGTCACGATTGTGCTCCCATTGCCATTCACAGTGCAAATAGCACTAGCGTCTGTTCCCAGCAAGTACAGTGTATTGGACTGAAGAGAAGCTACTGTTTGTCAGTTTCCTAAGCAGAGTTGAACTAGATATGGCCCGTGTGTCGGAAGCACAGTTCTTTTTTTCTGAGCAAGCTCACTGTTCTGGCCCTTTAGGAAACACAGTAGATTAGAAGAGTGCTCTTTTCTCAAAAGCAGAGTATTTTTCTTGTAAGGCGAGCTAGTATTTGTTTCCAAGTCAGAAATGGAGTTGAATCACATGCAGTTTCTGCTCCTACAAGCAAGAGTTCTTTTCTGGTAAGAAGAGTCACTATTGTACTCCATTTGCCATACACAGAGCAAATAGCACTAGCATCTGTTCCCAGCAAGTACAGTGTATTGGACTGAATTGAATCTACTGTTCTTGTCAGTTTCGTAAGCAGAGTTGAATTAGATATGGCCCATGTGTCAGAAGCACAGTTCCTTTGTTCTGAGCAAGCTCACTGTTCTAGCCCTATAGGAAACACAGTAGATTAGAAGAGTGCTCTTTTCTCAAAAGCAGAGTGTGTTTCTTGTAAGGCGAGCTAGTATTTGTTTCCCAGTCAGAAATGGAGTAGCATCACATGCAGTTTCTGGTCCACGAGCAAGAGTTGTTTTCTGGTAAGAAGAGTCACTGTTGCGCTCCATTTGCCATAGACAGTGCAAATAGCACTCGCGTCTGTTCCCAGCAAGTACAGTGTATTGGACTGAAGAGAAGCTACTGTTCTTGTCAGTTTCCTAAGCAGAGTTGAACTAGATATGGCCCGTGTGTAGGAAGCACAGTTCCTTTGTTCTGAGCAAGCTCACTGTTCTGGCCCTATAGGAATCACAGTAGAGTAGAAGAGTGCTCTTTTCTCAAAAGCAGAGTGTGTTTCTTGTAAGGCGAGCTAGTGTTTGTTTCCCAGTCGTAAAAGGAGTTGAATCACATGCAGTTTCTGTTCCTACTAGCAAGAGTTGTTTTCTGCTAAGAACAGTCACGATTGCGCTCCCATTGCCATAGGCAGTACAAATAACGCTAGCGTCTGTTCCCAGCAATTACAGTGTATTGGACTGAAGAGAAGCTACTGTTCTTGTCAGTTTCCTAAGCAGAGTTGAACTAGATATGGCCCATGTGTGGGAAGCACAGTTCCTTTGTTCTGAGCAAGCTCACTGTTCTGGCCCTATAGGAAACACAGTAGATTAGAAAAGTGCTCTTTTCTCAAAAGCAGAGTGTGTTTCCTGTAAGGCGAGCTAGTGTTTGTTTCCCAGTTGTAAACGGAGTTGAATCACATGCAGTTTCTGGTCCTACTAGCAAGACTTGTTTTCTGGTAAGAAGAGTCACAATTGTGCTCCCATTGCCATACACAGTGCAAATAGCACTCGCGTCTGTTCCCAGCAAGTACAGTGTATTGGACTGAAGAGAAGCTACTGTTCTTGTCAGTTTCCTAAGCAGAGTTGAACTAGATATGGCCTGTGTGTGAGAAGCACAGTTCCTTTGTTCTGAGCAAGCTCACTGTTCTGGCCCTATAGGAATTACAGTAGAGTAGAAGAGTGCTCTTTTCTCAAAAGCAGAGTGTGTTTCTTGTAATGCGAGCTAGTGTTTGTTTCCCTGTTGTAAAAGGAGTTGAATCACATGCATTTTCTGGTCCTACTAGCAAGACTTGTTTTGTGCTAAGAACAGTCACGATTGTGCTTCCATTGCCTTTCACAGTGCAAATAGCACTAGCGTCTGTTCCCAGCAAGTACAGTGTATTGGACTGAAGAGAAGCTACTGTTCTTGTCAGTTTCCTAAGCACAGTTGAACTAGATATGGCCCGTGTGTCGGAAGCACAGTTCCTTTGTTCTGAGCAAGCTCACTGTTCTGGCCCTATAGGTATCACAGTAGAGTAGAAGAGTGCTCTTTTCTCAAAAGCAGAGTGTGTTTCTGGTAAGGCGAGCTAGTGTTTGTTTCCCAGTGTTAAACGGAGTTGAATCACATGCATTTTCTGGTCCTACTAGCAAGACTTGTTTTCTGGTAAGAAGAGTCACAATTGTGCTCCCATTGCCATACACAGTGTAAATAGCACTCGCGTCTGTTCCCAGCAAGTACAGTGTATTGGACTGAAGAGAAGCTACTGTTCTTGTCAGTTTCCTAAGCAGAGTTGAACTAGATATGGCCTGTGTGTGAGAAGCACAGTTCCTTTGTTCTGAGCAAGCTCACTGTTCTGGCCCTATAGGAATTACAGTAGAGTAGAAGAGTGCTCTTTTCTCAAAAGCAGAGTGTGTTTCTTGT
This sequence comes from Peromyscus eremicus, assembly GCF_949786415.1. Lineage (NCBI taxonomy): Eukaryota > Metazoa > Chordata > Mammalia > Rodentia > Cricetidae > Peromyscus > Peromyscus eremicus. Next base: position 83,624 of record NW_026735684.1, read on the forward strand.
AAGGCGATCTAGTGTTTGTTTCCCTGTCGTAAAAGGAGTTGAATCACATGCATTTTCTGGTCCTACTAGCAAGACTTGTTTTCTGCTAAGAACAGTCACGATTGTGCTCCCATTGCCATTCACAGTGCAAATAGCACTTTCGTCTGTTCCCAGCAAGTACAGTGTATTGGACTGAAGAGAAGCTACTGTTCTTGTCAGTTTCCTAAGCAGAGTTGCAGTAGATATGGCCCCTGTGTGGGAAACACAGTTCTTTTGTTCCGAGCAAGCTCACTGTTCTGGACCTATATTAAACACAGTAGATTAGAAGAGTGCTCTCTTCTCAAAAGCAGAGTGTGTTTCTTGTAAGGCTAGTTAGTATTTGTTTCCCTGTTAGAAATGGAGTTGAATCACATGCAGTTACTGGTCCTACGAGCAAGAGTTGTTTTCTGGTAAGAAGAGTCACTATTGCGCTCCATTTGCCATACACAGTGCAAATAGCACTAGCGTCTGTTAACAGCAAGTACAGTGTATTGGACTGAAGAGAAGCTACTGTTCTTGTCAGTTTCCTAAGCAGAGTTGAACTAAATATGGCCCGTGTGTCGGAAGCACAGTTCTTTTTTTCTGAGCAAGCTCACTGTTCTGGCCCTTTAGGAAACACAGTAGATTAGAAGAGTGCTCTTTTCTCAAAAGCAGAGTATGTTTCTTGTAAGGCAAGCTAGTATTTGTTTCCAAGTCAGAAATGGAGTTGAATCACATGCAGTTTCTGCTCCTACAAGCAAGAGTTCTTTTCTGGTAAGAAGAGTCACTATTGTACTCCATTTGCCATACACAGAGCAAATAGCACTAGCATCTGTTCCCAGCAAGTACAGTGTATTAGACTGAATTGAAGCTACTGTTCTTGTCAGTTTCGTAAGCAGAGTTGAATTAGATATGGCCCATGTGTCAGAAGCACAGTTCCTTTGTTCTGAGCAAGCTCACTGTTCTGGCCCTATAGGAAACACAGTAGATTAGAAGAGTGCTCTTTTCTCAAAAGCAGAGTGTGTTTCTTGTAAGGCGAGCTAGTATTTGTTTCCCAGTCAGAAATGGAGTTGCATCACATGCAGTTTCTGGTCCACGAGCAAGAGTTGTTTTCTGGTAAGAAGAGTCACTAATGCGCTCCACTTGCCATACACAGTGCAAATAGCACTAGCGTCTGTTCCCAGCAAGTACAGTGTATTGGACTGAAGAGAAGCTACTGTTCTTGTCAGTTTCCTAAGCAGAGATGAACTAGTTATGGCCCGTGTGTCGGAAGCACAGTTCTTTTGTTCTGAGCAAGCTCACTGTTCTGGACCTATAGGAAACACAGTAGATTAGAGAAGTGCTCTTTTCTCAAAAGCAGAGTGTGTTTCTTGTAAGGCGAGCTAGTATTTGTTTACCTGTCAGAAATGGAGTTGAATCACATGCAGTTACTTGTCTTACGAGCAAGAGTTGTTTTCTGGTAAGAAGAGTCACTATTGTACTCCATTTGCCATACACAGCGCAAATAGCACTAGCGTCTGTTCCCAGCAAGTACAGTGTATTGGACTGAAGAGAAGCTACTGTTCTTGTCAGTTTCCTAAGCAGAATTAACTAGATATGGCCCGTGTGTCGGAAGCACAGTTCCTTTGTTCTGAGCAAGCTCACTGTTCTGGCCCTATAGGAATCACAGTAGAGTAGAAAAGTGCTCTTTTCTCAAAAGCGGAGTGTGTTTCTTGTAAGGCGAGCTAGTGTTTGTTTCCCATTCGTAAACAGAGTTGAAACACATGCAGTTTCTGGTTCTACTAGCAAGAGTTGTTTTCTACTAAGAACACTCACTATTGCTCTCCATTTTCCATACACAGTGCAAATAGCACTAGAGTCTCTTCCCAGCTAGTACAGTGTATTGGACTGAAGAGAAGCTACTGTTCTTGTCAGTTTCCTAAGCAGAGTTGAACTAGATATGGCCCCTGTGTGGGAAGTACAGTTCCTTTGTTCTGAGCAAGCTCATTGTTCTGGCCCTATAGGAAACACAGTAGATTAGAAAAGTGCTCTTTTCTCAAAAGCAGAGTGTGTTTGATGTAAGGCGAGCTAGTATTTGTTTCCCAGTCAGAAATGGAGTTGAATCACATGCATTTCTGGTCCTACTAGCAAGAGTTGTTTTCTGGTAAGAAGAGTCACTTTTGCGCTCCATTTGCCATACATAGTGCAAATAGCACTAGCGTCTGTTCTCAGCAAGTACAGTGTATTGGACTGAAGAGAAGCTACTGTTCTTGTCAGTTTCCTAAGCAGAGTTGAACTAGATATGTCCCGTGTGTCAGAAACACAGTTCCTTTGTTCTGAGCAAGCTCACTGTTCTGGCCCTATAGGAATCACAGCAGAGTAGAAGAGTGTTCTTTTCTCAAAAGCAGAGTGTGTTTCTTGTAAGGCGAGCTAGTATTTGTTTCCCAGTCAGAAATGGATTTGAATCACATGCAGTTTCTGCTCCTACAAGCAAGAGTTGTTTTCTGGTAAGAAGAGTCACTATTGTGCTCCATTTGCCATACACAGAGCAAATAGCACTCGCATCTGTTCCGAGCAAGTACAGTGTATTGGACTGAATTGAAGCTACTGTTCTTGTCAGTTTCGTAAGCAGAGTTGAATTAGATATGGCCCATGTGTCAGAAGCACAGTTCCTTTGTTCTGAGCAAGCTCACTGTTCTGGCCCTATAGGAAACAGAGTAGATTAGAAGAGTGCTCTTTTCTCAAAAGCAGAGTGTGTTTCTTGTAAGGCGAGCTAGTATTTGTTTCCCAGTCAGAAATGGAGTTGAATCACATGCAGTTTCTGGTCCTACTAGCAAGAGTTGTTTTCTGGTAAGAAGAGTCACTATTGCGCTCCATTTGCCATACATAGTGCAAATAGCACTAGCGTCTGTTCTCAGCAAGTACAGTGTATTGGACTGAAGAGAAGCTACTGTTCTTGTCAGTTTCCTAAGCAGAGTTGAACTAGATATGTCCCGTGTGTCAGAAACACAGTTCCTTTGTTCTGAGCAAGCTCACTGTTCTGGCCCTATAGGAATCACAGCAGAGTAGAAGAGTGTTCTTTTCTCAAAAGCAGAGTGTGTTTCTTGTAAGGCGAGCTAGTATTTGTTTCCCAGTCAGAAATGGAGTTGAATCACATGCAGTTTCTGGTCCTACGAGCAAGAGTTGTTTTCTGGTAAGCAGAGTCACTATTGCGCTCCATTTGCCATACACAGTGCAAATAGCACTAGTGTCTGTTCCCAGCAAGTACAGTGTATAAAATGAAGAGAAGGTACTGTTCTTTTCAGTTTCCTAAGCAGAATTGAACTAGATATGGCCCGTGTGTGGGAAGCACAGTTCCTTTGTTCTGAGCAAGCTCACTGTTCTGGCCCTATAGGAATAACAGTAGAGTAGAAGAGTGCTCTTTTCTAAAAAGCAGAGTGTGTTTCTTGTAAGGCGAGCTAGTGTTTGTTTCCCAGTCATAAACGCAGTTGAATCACATGCATTTTCTGGTCCTACTAACAAGAGTTGTTTTCTGCTAAGAACAGTCACGATTGTGCTCCCATTGTCATTCACAGTGCGAATAGCACTCGTGTCTTTTCCCAGCAAGTACAGTGTATTGGACTGAAGAGAAGCTACTGTTCTTGTCAGTTTCCTAAGCAGAGTTGAACTAGATATGTCCCGTGTGTCGGAAGCACAGGTCTTTTGTTTTGAGCAAGCTTACTGTTCTGGACCTATAGGAAACACAGTACATTAGAAGAGTGCTCTTTTCTCAAAAGCAAAGTATGTTTCTTGTAAGGCGAGCTAGTATTTGTTTCGCAGTCAGAAATGGATTTGAATCACATGCAGTTTCTGCTCCTACAAGCAAGAGTTGTTTTCTGGTAAGAAGAGTCACTATTGTGCTCCATTTGCCATACACAGAGCAAATAGCACTCGCATCTGTTCCCAGCAAGTACAGTGTATTGGACTGAATTGAAGCTACTGTTCTTGTCAGTTTCGTAAGCAGAGTTGAATTAGATATGGCCCATGTGTCAGAAGCACAGTTCCTTTGTTCTGAGCAAGCTCACTGTTCTGGCCCTATAGGAAACACAGTAGATTAGAAGAGTGCTCTTTTCTCAAAAGCAGAGTGTGTTTCTTGTAAGGCGAGCTAGTATTTGTTTCCCAGTCAGAAATGGAGTTGCATCACATGCAGTTTCTGGTCCACGAGCAAGAGTTGTTTTCTGGTAAGAAGAGTCACTATTGCGCTCCATTTGCCACAGACAGTGCAAATAGCACTCGCGTCTGTTCCCAGCAAGTACAGTGTATTGGACTGAAGAGAAGCTACTGTTCTTGTCAGTTTCCTAAGCAGAGTTGAACTAGATATGGCCCGTGTGTAGGAAGCACAGTTCCTTTGTTCTGAGCAAGCTCACTGTTCTGGCCCTATAGGAATCACAGTAGAGTAGAAGAGTGCTCTCTTCTCAAAAGCAGAGTGTGTTTGTTGTAAGGCGAGCTAGTGTTTGTTTCCCAGTCGTAAAATGAGTTGAATCACATGCAGTTTCTGGTCCTACCAGCAAGAGTTGTTTTCTGCTAAGCAAAGTCACTATTGTGCTCCATTTGCCATACACAGTGCAAATAGCACTAGTGTCTGTTCCCAGCAAGTACAGTGTATTGGAATGAAGAGAAGCTACTGTTCTTGTCAGTTTCCTAAGCAGAGTTGAACTAGATATGGCCAGTGTGCCAGAAGCACAGTTCCTTTGTTCTGAGCAAGCTCACTGTTCTGGCCCTATAGGAATCACAGTAGAGTAGAAGAGTGCTCTTTTCTCAAAAGCAGAGTGTGTTTCTTGTAAGGCGAGCTAGTGTTTGTTTCCCAGTCGTAAACGGAGTTGAATCACATGCAGTTTCTGATCCTACTAGCAAGAGTTGTTTTCTGCTAAGAACAGTCACGATTGCGCTCCCATTGCCATACACAGTGCAAATAGCACTAGCGTCTGTTCCCAGCAAGTACAGTGTATTGGACTGAAAAGAAGCTACTGTTCTTGTCAGTTTCCTAAGCATAGTTGAACTAGATATGGCCCGTGTGTCGGAAGCACAGTTCTATTTTTCTGAGCAAGCTCACTGTTCTGGCCCTATAGGAAACACAGTAGATTAGAAGACTGCTCTTTTCTCAAAAGCAGAGTATGTTTCTTGTAAGGCGAGCTAGTATTTGTTTCCCAGTCAGAAATGGAGTTGAATCACATGCAGTTTCTGCTCCTACAAGCAAGAGTTGTTTTCTGGTAAGAAGAGTCACTATTGTGCTCCATTTGCCATACACAGAGCAAATAGCACTAGCATCTGTTCCCAGCAAGTACAGTGTATTGGACTGAATTGAAGCTACTGTTCTTGTCAGTTTCCTAAGCAGAGTTGAATTAGATGTGGCCCATGTGTCAGAAGCACAGTTCCTTTGTTCTGAGCAAGCTCACTGTTCTGGCTCTATAGGAAACACAGTAGATTAGAAGAGTGCTGTTTTCTCAAAAGCAGAGTGTGTTTCTTGTAAGGCGAGCTAGTATTTGTTTCCCAGTCAGAAATAGAGTTGCATCACATGCAGTTTCTGGTCCACGAGCAAGAGTTGTTTTCTGGTAAGAAGAGTCACTATTGAGCTCCATTTGCCATACACAGTGCAAATAGCACTAGCGTCTCTTCCCAGCAAGTACAGTGTATTGGACTGAAGAGAAGCTACTGTTCTTGTCAGTTTCCTAAGCAGAGTTGAACTAGATATGGCCCGTGTGCCGGAAGCACAGTTCTTTTGTTCTGAGCAAGCTCACTGTTCTGGCCCTATAGGAAACACAGTAGATTAGAAGAGTGCTCTTTTCTCAAAAGCAGAGTATGTTTCTCGTAAGGCGAGCTAGTATTTGTTTCCCAGTCAGAAATGGAGTTGAATCACATGCAGTTTCTGGTCCTATGAGCAAGAGTTGTTTTCTGGTAAGAAGAGTCACTATTGCGCTCCATTTGCCATACTCAGTGCAAATAGCACTAGCGTCTGTTCCCAGCAAGTACAGTGTATTGGACTGAAGAGAAGCTACTGTTCTTGTCAGTTTCCTAAGCAGAGTTGAACTAGATATGGCCCGTGTGTCGGAAGCACAGTTCCTTTGTTCTGAGCAAGCTCACTGTTCTGGACCTATAGGAAACACAGTAGATTAGAAGAGTGCTCTTTTCTCAAAAGCAGAGTGTGTTTCTTGTAAGGGGAGCTAGTGTTTGTTTCCCAGTCGTAAACGGAGTTGAATCACATGCATTTTCTGGTAATACTAGCAAGAGTTGTTTTCTGGTAAGAAGAGTCACAATTGGGCCTGGCGGTGGTGGCGCACACCTTTGATCCCAGCACTCGGGAGGCAGAGCCATGCGGAACTCTGTGAGTTCGAGGCCAGCCTGGGCTACCAAGTGAGTACCAGGAAAGGCGCAAAGCTACACAGAGAGACCCTGTCTCGAAAAACCAAAAAAAAAAAAAAAAAAAAAAGAAGAGTCACAATTGTGCTCCCATTGCCATACACAGTGCAAATAGCACTCGTGTCTGTTCCCAGCAAGTACACTGTATTAGACTGAAGAGAAGCTACTGTTCTTGTCAGTTTCCTAAGGAGAGTTGAACTAGATATGGCCCGTGTGTGGGAAGCACAGTTCCTTTGTTCTTAGCAAGCTCATTGTTCTGGCCCTATAGGAATTACAGTAGAGTAGAAGAGTGCTCTTTTCTCAAAAGCAGAGTGTGTTTCTTGTAAGGCGAGCTAGTGTTTGTTTCCCAGTCGCAAACGGAGTTGAATCACATGCATTTTCTGGTCCTACTAGCAAGAGTTGTTTTCTGCTAAGAACAGTCACGATTGTGCTCCCATTGCCATTCACAGTGCAAATAGCACTCGTGTCTGTTCCCAGCAAGTACAGTGTATTGGACTGAAGAGAAGCTACTGTTCTTGTCAGTTTCCTAAGCAGAGTTGAACTAGATATGGCCCGTGTGCCGGAAGCACAGTTCTTTTGTTCTGAGCAAGCTCACTGTTCTGGACCTATAGGAAACACAGTAGATTAGAAGAGTGCTCTTTTTTCAAAAGCAGAGTGTGTTTCTTGTAAGGCGAGCTAGTATTTGTTTCCCAGTCAGAAATGGAGTTGAATCACATGCAGTTACTGGTCCTACGAGCAAGAGTTGTTTTCTGGTAAGAAGAGTCACTATTACGCTGCATTTGCCATACACAGAGCAAATAGCACTAACATCTGTTCCCAGCAAGTACAGTGTATTGGACTGAATTGAAACTACTGTTCTTGTCAGTTTCCTAAGCAGAGTTGAATTAGATATGGCGCGTGTGTCAGAAGCACTGTTCCTTTGTTCTGAGCAAGCTCACTGTAATGGCCCTATAGGAAACACAGTAGATTAGAAGAGTCCTCTTTTCTCAAAAGCAGAGTGTGTTTCTTGTAAGGCGAGCTAGTATTTGTTTCCCAGTCAGAAATGGAGTTGCATCACATGCAGTTTCTGGTCCACAAGCAAGAGTTGTTTTCTGGTAAGAAGAGTCACTATTGCGCTCCATTTGCCATACAAAGTGCAAATAGCACTTGCGTCTGTTCCCAGCAAGTACAGTGTATTGGACTGAAGAGAAGCTACTGTTCTTGTCAGTTTCCTAAGCAGAGTTGAACTAGATATGGCCCGTGTGTAGGAAGCACAGTTCCTTTCTTCTGAGCAACTCACTGTTCTGGCCCTATAGGAATCACAGTAGAGTAGAAGAGTGCTCTTTTCTCAAAAGCAGAGTGTGTTTGTTGTAAGGCGAGCTAGTGTTTGTTTCCCAGTCGTAAAAGGAGTTGAATCACATGCAGTTTCTGGTCCTACTAGCAAGAGTTGTTTTCTGCTGAGAACAGTCACGATTGAGCTCCCATTGCCATACGCAGTGCAAATAGCACTAGTGTCTGTTCCCAGCAAGTACAGTGTATTGGACTGAAGAGAAGCTACTGTTCTTGTCAGTTTCCTAAGCAGAGTTGAACTAGATATGGCCCGTGTGTGGGAAGCACAGTTCCTTTGTTCTGAGCAAGCTCACTGTTCTGGCCCTATAGGAAACACAGTAGATTAGAAGAGTGCTCATTTCTCAAAAGCAGAGTATGTTTCTTGTAAGGCGAGCTAGTGTTTGTTTCCCAGTCAGAAATGGAGTTGAATCACATGCACTTTCTGCTCCTACAAGCAAGAGTTGTTTTCTGGTAAGAAGAGTCACTATTGTGCTCCATTTGCCATACACAGAGCAAATAGCACTAGCATCTGTTCCCAGCAAGTACAGTGTATTGGACTGAATTCAAGCTACTGTTCTTGTGAGTTTCCTTAGCAGAGTTGAATTAGATATGGCCCGTGTGTCAGAAGCACAGTTCCTTTGTTCTGAGCAAGCTCACTGTTCTGGCCCTATAGGAAACACAGTAGATTAGAAGAGTGCTCTTTTCTCAAAAGCAGAGTGTGTTTCTTGTAAGGCGAGCTAGTATTTGTTTCCCAGTCAGAAATGGAGTTGCATCACATGCAGTTTCTGGTCCACGAGCAAGAGTTGTTTTCTGGTAAGAAGAGTCACTATTGCGCTCCATTTGCCACAGACAGTGCAAATAGCACTCGCGTCTGTTCCCAGCAAGTACAGTGTATTGGACTGAAGAGAAGCTACTGTTCTTGTCAGTTTCCTAAGCAGAGTTGAACTAGATATGGCCCGTGTGTAGGAAGCACAGTTCCTTTGTTCTGAGCAAGCTCACTGTTCTGGCCCTATAGGAATCACAGTAGAGTAGAAGAGTGCTCTCTTCTCAAAAGCAGAGTGTGTTTGTTGTAAGGCGAGCTAGTGTTTGTTTCCCAGTCGTAAAATGAGTTGAATCACATGCAGTTTCTGGTCCTACCAGCAAGAGTTGTTTTCTGCTAAGCAAAGTCACTATTGTGCTCCATTTGCCATACACAGTGCAAATAGCACTAGTGTCTGTTCCCAGCAAGTACAGTGTATTGGAATGAAGAGAAGCTACTGTTCTTGTCAGTTTCCTAAGCAGAGTTGAACTAGATATGGCCAGTGTGCCAGAAGCACAGTTCCTTTGTTCTGAGCAAGCTCACTGTTCTGGCCCTATAGGAATCACAGTAGAGTAGAAGAGTGCTCTTTTCTCAAAAGCAGAGTGTGTTTCTTGTAAGGCGAGCTAGTGTTTGTTTCCCAGTCGTAAACGGAGTTGAATCACATGCAGTTTCTGATCCTACTAGCAAGAGTTGTTTTCTGCTAAGAACAGTCACGATTGCGCTCCCATTGCCATACACAGTGCAAATAGCACTAGCGTCTGTTCCCAGCAAGTACAGTGTATTGGACTGAAAAGAAGCTACTGTTCTTGTCAGTTTCCTAAGCATAGTTGAACTAGATATGGCCCGTGTGTCGGAAGCACAGTTCTATTTTTCTGAGCAAGCTCACTGTTCTGGCCCTATAGGAAACACAGTAGATTAGAAGACTGCTCTTTTCTCAAAAGCAGAGTATGTTTCTTGTAAGGCGAGCTAGTATTTGTTTCCCAGTCAGAAATGGAGTTGAATCACATGCAGTTTCTGCTCCTACAAGCAAGAGTTGTTTTCTGGTAAGAAGAGTCACTATTGTGCTCCATTTGCCATACACAGAGCAAATAGCACTAGCATCTGTTCCCAGCAAGTACAGTGTATTGGACTGAATTGAAGCTACTGTTCTTGTCAGTTTCCTAAGCAGAGTTGAATTAGATGTGGCCCATGTGTCAGAAGCACAGTTCCTTTGTTCTGAGCAAGCTCACTGTTCTGGCTCTATAGGAAACACAGTAGATTAGAAGAGTGCTGTTTTCTCAAAAGCAGAGTGTGTTTCTTGTAAGGCGAGCTAGTATTTGTTTCCCAGGCAGAAAGGGAGTTGCATCACATGCAGTTTCTGGTCCACGAGCAAGAGTTGTTTTCTGGTAAGAAGAGTCACTATTGAGCTCCATTTGCCATACACAGTGCAAATAGCACTAGCGTCTCTTCCCAGCAAGTACAGTGTATTGGACTGAAGAGAAGCTACTGTTCTTGTCAGTTTCCTAAGCAGAGTTGAACTAGATATGGCCCTTGTGCCGGAAGCACAGTTCTTTTGTTCTGAGCAAGCTCACTGTTCTGGCCCTATAGGAAACACAGTAGATTAGAAGAGTGCTCTTTTCTCAAAAGCAGAGTATGTTTCTCGTAAGGCGAGCTAGTATTTGTTTCCCAGTCAGAAATGGAGTTGAATCACATGCAGTTTCTGGTCCTATGAGCAAGAGTTGTTTTCTGGTAAGAAGAGTCACTATTGCGCTCCATTTGCCATACTCAGTGCAAATAGCACTAGCGTCTGTTCCCAGCAAGTACAGTGTATTGGACTGAAGAGAAGCTACTGTTCTTGTCAGTTTCCTAAGCAGAGTTGAACTAGATATGGCCCGTGTGTCGGAAGCACAGTTCCTTTGTTCTGAGCAAGCTCACTGTTCTGGACCTATAGGAAACACAGTAGATTAGAAGAGTGCTCTTTTCTCAAAAGCAGAGTGTGTTTCTTGTAAGGGGAGCTAGTGTTTGTTTCCCAGTCGTAAACGGAGTTGAATCACATGCATTTTCTGGTAATACTAGCAAGAGTTGTTTTCTGGTAAGAAGAGTCACAATTGGGCCTGGCGGTGGTGGCGCACACCTTTGATCCCAGCACTCGGGAGGCAGAGCCATGCGGAACTCTGTGAGTTCGAGGCCAGCCTGGGCTACCAAGTGAGTACCAGGAAAGGCGCAAAGCTACACAGAGAGACCCTGTCTCGAAAAACCAAAAAAAAAAAAAAAAAAAAGAAGAGTCACAATTGTGCTCCCATTGCCATACACAGGGCAAATAGCACTCGTGTCTGTTCCCAGCAAGTACACTGTATTAGACTGAAGAGAAGCTACTGTTCTTGTCAGTTTCCTAAGGAGAGTTGAACTAGATATGGCCCGTGTGTGGGAAGCACAGTTCCTTTGTTCTTAGCAAGCTCATTGTTCTGGCCCTATAGGAATTACAGTAGAGTAGAAGAGTGCTCTTTTCTCAAAAGCAGAGTGTGTTTCTTGTAAGGCGAGCTAGTGTTTGTTTCCCAGTCGCAAACGGAGTTGAATCACATGCATTTTCTGGTCCTACTAGCAAGAGTTGTTTTCTGCTAAGAACAGTCACGATTGTGCTCCCATTGCCATTCACAGTGCAAATACCACTCGTGTCTGTTCCCAGCAAGTACAGTGTATTGGACTGAAGAGAAGCTACTGTTCTTGTCAGTTTCCTAAGCAGAGTTGAACTAGATATGGCCCGTGTGCCGGAAGCACAGTTCTTTTGTTCTGAGCAAGCTCACTGTTCTGGACCTATAGGAAACACAGTAGATTAGAAGAGTGCTCTTTTTTCAAAAGCAGAGTGTGTTTCTTGTAAGGCGAGCTAGTATTTGTTTCCCAGTCAGAAATGGAGTTGAATCACATGCAGTTACTGGTCCTACGAGCAAGAGTTGTTTTCTGGTAAGAAGAGTCACTATTACGCTGCATTTGCCATACACAGAGCAAATAGCACTAACATCTGTTCCCAGCAAGTACAGTGTATTGGACTGAATTGAAACTACTGTTCTTGTCAGTTTCCTAAGCAGAGTTGAATTAGATATGGCGCGTGTGTCAGAAGCACTGTTCCTTTGTTCTGAGCAAGCTCACTGTAATGGCCCTATAGGAAACACAGTAGATTAGAAGAGTCCTCTTTTCTCAAAAGCAGAGTGTGTTTCTTGTAAGGCGAGCTAGTATTTGTTTCCCAGTCAGAAATGGAGTTGCATCACATGCAGTTTCTGGTCCACAAGCAAGAGTTGTTTTCTGGTAAGAAGAGTCACTATTGCGCTCCATTTGCCATACAAAGTGCAAATAGCACTTGCGTCTGTTCCCAGCAAGTACAGTGTATTGGACTGAAGAGAAGCTACTGTTCTTGTCAGTTTCCTAAGCAGAGTTGAACTAGATATGGCCCGTGTGTAGGAAGCACAGTTCCTTTCTTCTGAGCAACTCACTGTTCTGGCCCTATAGGAATCACAGTAGAGTAGAAGAGTGCTCTTTTCTCAAAAGCAGAGTGTGTTTGTTGTAAGGCGAGCTAGTGTTTGTTTCCCAGTCGTAAAAGGAGTTGAATCACATGCAGTTTCTGGTCCTACTAGCAAGAGTTGTTTTCTGCTGAGAACAGTCACGATTGAGCTCCCATTGCCATACGCAGTGCAAATAGCACTAGTGTCTGTTCCCAGCAAGTACAGTGTATTGGACTGAAGAGAAGCTACTGTTCTTGTCAGTTTCCTAAGCAGAGTTGAACTAGATATGGCCCGTGTGTGGGAAGCACAGTTCCTTTGTTCTGAGCAAGCTCACTGTTCTGGCCCTATAGGAAACACAGTAGATTAGAAGAGTGCTCATTTCTCAAAAGCAGAGTATGTTTCTTGTAAGGCGAGCTAGTGTTTGTTTCCCAGTCAGAAATGGAGTTGAATCACATGCACTTTCTGCTCCTACAAGCAAGAGTTGTTTTCTGGTAAGAAGAGTCACTATTGTGCTCCATTTGCCATACACAGAGCAAATAGCACTAGCATCTGTTCCCAGCAAGTACAGTGTATTGGACTGAATTGAAGCTACTGTTCTTGTGAGTTTCCTTAGCAGAGTTGAATTAGATATGGCCCGTGTGTCAGAAGCACAGTTCCTTTGTTCTGAGCAAGCTCACTGTTCTGGACCTATAGGAAACACAGTAGATTAGAAGAGTGCTGTTTTCTCAAAAGCAGAGTGTGTTTCTTGTAAGGCGAGATAGTATTTGTTTCCCAGTCAGAAATAGAGTTGCATCACATGCAGTTTCTGGTCCACGAGCAAGAGTTGTTTTCTGGTAAGAAGAGTCACTATTGAGCTCCATTTGCCATACACAGTGCAAATAGCACTAGCGTCTCTTCCCAGCAAGTACAGTGTATTGGACTGAAGAGAATCTACAGTTCTTGTCAGTTTCCTGAGCAGAATTGAACTAGATATGGCCCGTGTGCCGGAAGCACAGTTCTTTTGTTCTGAGCAAGCTCACTGTTCAGGCCCTATAGGAAACACAGTAGATTAGAAGAGTGCTCTTTTCTCAAAAGCAGAGTATGTTTCTCGTAAGGCGAGCTAGTATTTGTTTCCCAGTCAGAAATGGAGTTGAATCACATGCAGTTTCTGGTCCTATGAGCAAGAGTTGTTTTCTGGTAAGAAGAGTCACTATTGCGCTCCATTTGCCATACTCAGTGCAAATAGCACTAGCGTCTGTTCCCAGCAAGTACAGTGTATTGGACTGAAGAGAAGCTACTGTTCTTGTCAGTTTCCTAAGCAGAGTTGAACTAGATATGGCCCATGTGTCGGAAGCACAGTTCCTTTGTTCTGAGCAAGCTCACTGTTCTGGACCTATTGGAAACACAGTAGATTAGAAGAGTGCTCTTTTCTCAAAAGCAGAGTGTGTTTCTTGTAAGGCGAGCTAGTGTTTGTTTCCCAGTCGTAAACGGAGTTGAATCACATGCATTTTCTGGCCCTACTAGCAAGAGTTGTTTTCTGCTAAGAACAGTCACGATTGTGCTCCCATTGCCATTCACAGTGCAAATAGCACTCCTGTCTGTTCCCAGCAAGTACAGTGTATTGGACTGAAGAGAAGCTAATGTTCTTGTCAGTTTCCTAAGCAGAGTTGAACTAGATATGGCCCCTGTGTCGGAAGCACAGTTCTTTTGTTCTGAGCAAGCTCACTGTTCTGGCACTATAGGAAACACAGTAGATTAGAAGAGTGCTCTTTTTTCAAAAGCAGAGTGTGTTTGTTGTAAGGCGAGCTAGTATTTGTTTCCCAGTCAGAAATGGAGTTGAATCACATGCTGTTACTGGTCCTACGAGCAAGAGTTGTTTTCTGGTAAGAAGAGTCACTATTGCGCTCCATTTGCCATACACAGTGCAAATAGCAATAGCGTCTGTTCCCAGCAAGTACAGTGTATTGGACTGAAGAGAAGCTACTGTTCTTGTCAGTTTCCTAAGAAGAGTTGACCTAGATATGGCCCGTGTGTCAGAAGCACAGTTTTTTTTTTCTGAGCAAGCTCACTGTTCTGGCCCTATAGGAAACACAGTAGATTAGAAGAGTGCTCTTTTTTTTCAAAAGCAGAGTATGTTTCTTGTAAGGCGAGCTAGCATTTGTTTCCCAGTCAGAAATGGACTTGAATCACATGCAGTTTCTGCTCCTACAAGCAAGAGTTGTTTTCTGGTAAGAAGAGGCACTATTACGCTGCCTTTGCCATACACAGAGCAAATAGCACTAGCATCTGTTCCCAGCAAGTACAGTGTATTGGACAGAATTGAAGCTACTGTTCTTGTCAGTTTCGTAAGCAGAGTTGAATTAGATATGGCGCGTGTGTCAGAAGCACTGTTCCTTTGTTCTGAGCAAGCTCACTGTTCTGGACCTATAGGAAACACAGTAGATTAGAAGAGTGCTCTTTTCTCAAAAGCAGAGAGTGTTTGTTGTAAGGCGAGCTAGTGTTTGTTTCCCAGTCGTAAACGGAATTGAATCACATGCAGTTTCTGATCCTACTAGCAAGAGTTGTTTTCTGCTAAGAACAGTCACAATTGCGCTCCCTTTGCCATACACAGTGCAAATAGCACTAGCGTCTGTTCCCAGCAAGTACAGTGTATTGGACTGAAGAGAAGCTACTGTTCTTGTCAGTTTCCTAAGCAGAGTTGAACTAGATATGGCCCGTGTGTCGGAAGCACAGTTCTTTTGTTCTGAGCAAGCTCACTGTTCTGGACCTATAGGAAACACAGTAGATTAGAAGAGTGCTCTTTTCTCAAAAGCAGAGTGTGTTTCTTGTAAGGCAAACTAGTATTTGTTTCCAAGTCAGAAATGGTGTTGAATCACATGCAGTTTCTGCTCCTACAAGCAAGAGTTCTTTTCTGGTAAGAAGAGTCACTATTGTACTCCATTTGCCATACACAGAGCAAATAGCACTAGCATCTGTTCCCAGCAAGTACAGTGTATTGGACTGAATTGAAGCTACTGTTCTTGTCAGTTTCGTAAGCAGAGTTGAATTAGATATGGCCCATGTGTCAGAAGCACAGTTCCTTTGTTCTGAGCAAGCTCACTGTTCTGGCCCTATAGGAAACACAGTAGCTTAGAAGAGTGCTCTTTTCTCAAAAGCAGAGTGTGTTTCTTGTAAGGCGAGATAGTATTTGTTTCCCAGTCAGAAATGGAGTTGCATCACATGCAGTTTCTGGTCCACGAGCAAGAGTTGTTTTCTGGTAAGAAGAGTCACTATTGAGCTCCATTTGCCATACACAGTGCAAATAGCACTAGCGTCTCTTCCCAGCAAGTACAGTGTATTGGACTGAAGAGAAGCTACTGTTCTTGTCAGTTTCCTAAGCAGAGTTGAACTAGATATGGCCCATGTGCCGGAAGCACAGTTCTTTTGTTCTGAGCAAGCTCACTGTTCTGGCCCTATAGGAAACACAGTAGATTAGAAGAGTGCTCTTTTCTCAAAAGCAGAGGGTGTTTCTTGTAAGGCGAGCTAGTATTTGTTTCCCAGTCAGAAATGGAGTTGAATCACATGCAGTTTCTGGTCCTACCAGCAAGAGTTGATTTCTGGTAAGCAGAGTCACTATTGAGCTCCATTTGCCATACACAGTGCAAATAGCACTAGTGTCTGTTCCCAGCAAGTACACTGTATTGGACTGAAGAGAAGCTACTGTTCTTGTCAGCTCCTAAGCAGAGTTGAACTAGATATGGCCCGTGTGTGGGAAGCACAGTTCCTTTGTTCTGAGCAAGCTCACTGTTCTAACCCTGTAGGAATTACAGTAAAGTAGAAGAGTGCTCTTTTCTCAAAAGCAGAGTGTGTTTCTTGTAAGGCGAGCTAGTATTTGTTTCCCAGTCGTAAACGGAGTTGAATCACATGCATTTTCTGGTAATACTAGCAAGAGTTGTTTTCTGGTAAGAAGAGTCACAATTGGGCCGGACGGTTGTGGCGCACGCCTTTAATCCCAGCAGTGGGGAGGCAGAGCCAGGGGGATCTCTGTGAGTTCGAGGCCAGCCTGGGCTACCAAGTGAGTCCCAGGAAAGGCGCAAAGCTACACAGAGAGACCCTGTCTCGAAAAACCAAAAAAAAAAAAAAAAAAAAGAGTCACAACTGTGCTCCCATTGCCATAAACAGTGCAAATAGCACTCGTGTCTGTTCCCAAAAAGTACACTGTATTGGACAGAAGAGAAGCTACTGTTCTTGTCAGTTTCCTAAGCAGAGTTGAACTAGATATGGCCCGTGTGTGGGAAGCACAGTTCCTTTGTTCTGAGCAAGCTCATTGTTCTGGCCCTATAGGAATTACAGCAGAGTAGAAGAGTGCTCTTTTCTCAAAAGCAGAGTGTGTTTCATGTAAGGTGAGCTAGTGTTTGTTTCCCAGTCGTAAAAGGAGTTGAATCACATGCATTTTCTGGTCCTACTAGCAAGAGTTGTTTTCTGCTAAGAACAGTCACGATTGTGCTCCCATTGCCATTCACAGTGCAAATAGCACTCGTGTCTGTTCCCAGCAAGTACAGTGTATTGGACTGAAGAGAAGCTACTGTTCTTGTCAGTTTCCTAAGCAGAGTTGAACTAGATATGGCCCGTGTGTCCGAAGCACAGTTCTTTTGTTCTGAGCAAGCTCACTGTTCTGGCCCTATAGGAAACACAGTAGATTAGAAGAGTGCTCTTTTCTCAAAAGCAGAGTGTGTTTCTTGTAAGGCGAGCTAGTATTTGTTTCCCAGCCAGAAATGGAGTTGCATCACATGCAGTTTCTGGTCCACGAGCAAGAGTTGTTTTCTGGTAAGAAGAGTCACTATTGTGCTCCATTTGCCATACACAGTGCAAATAGCACTAGTGTCTGTTCCCAGCAAGTACAGTGTATTGGACTGAAGAGAAGCTACTGTTCTTGTCAGTTTCCTAAGCAGAGTTGAACTAGATATGGCCCGTGTGTCGGAAGCACAGTTCTTTTGTTCTGAGCAAGCTCACTTTTCTGGCCCTATAGGAAACACAGTAGATTAGAAGAGTGCTCATTTCTCAAAAGCAGAGTATGTTTCTTGTAAGGCGAGCTAGTATTTGTTTCCCAGTCAGAAATGGAGTTGAATCACATGCAGTTTCTGCTCCTACAAGCAAGAGTTCTTTTCTGGTAAGAAGAGTCACTATTGCGCTCCATTTGCCATACACAGAGCAAATAGCACTAGCATCTGTTCCCAGCAAGTACAGTGTATTGGACTGAATTGAAGCTACTGTTCTTGTCAGTTTCCTAAGCACAGTTGAATTAGATATGGCCCGTGTGTCAGAAGCACAGTTCCTTTGTTCTGAG
This sequence comes from Peromyscus eremicus, assembly GCF_949786415.1. Lineage (NCBI taxonomy): Eukaryota > Metazoa > Chordata > Mammalia > Rodentia > Cricetidae > Peromyscus > Peromyscus eremicus. The sequence continues at coordinate 100,884 of NW_026735684.1, forward strand.
CAAGCTCACTGTTCTGGACCTATAGGAAACACAGTAGATTAGAAGAGTGCTGTTTTCTCAAAAGCAGAGTGTGTTTCTTGTAAGGCGAGCTAGTATTTGTTTCCCAGTCAGAAATGGAGTTGCATCACATGCAGTTTCTGGTCCACGAGCAAGAGTTGTTTTCTGGTAAGAAGAGTCAGTATTGAGCTCCATTTGCCATACAAAGTGCAAATAGCACTAGGGTCTCTTCCCAGCAAGTACAGTGTATTGGACTGAAGAGAAGCTACTGTTCTTGTCAGTTTCCTAAGCAGAGTTGAACTAGATATGGCCCGTGTGCCAGAAGCACAGTTCTTTTGTTCTGAGCAAGCTCACTGTTCTGGCCCTTTAGGAAACACAGTAGATTAGAAGAGTGCTCTTTTCTCAAAAGCAGAGTATGTTTCTAGTAAGGCGAGCTAGTATTGGTTTCCCAGTCAGAAATGGAGTTGAATCACATGCAGTTTCTGGTCCTATGAGCAAGAGTTGTTTTCTGGTAAGAAGAGTCACTATTGCGCTCCATTTGCCATACTCAGTGCAAATAGCACTAGCGTCTGTTCCCAGCAAGTACAGTGTATTGGACTGAAGAGAAGCTACTGTTCTTGTCAGTTTCCTAAGCAGAGTTGAACTAGATATGGCCCGTGTGTGGGAAGCACAGTTCCTTTGTTCTGAGCAAGCTCATTGTTCTGGCCCCATAGGAATTACAGTAGAGTAGAAGAGTGCTCTTTTCTCAAAAGCAGAGTGTGTTTCTTGTAAGGCGAGCTAGTGTTTGTTTCCCAGTCGCAAACGGAGTTGAATCACATGCATTTTCTGGTCCTACTAGCAAGAGTTGTTTTCTGCTAAGAACAGTCACGATTGTGCTCCCATTGCCATTCACAGTGCAAATAGCACTCGTGTCTGTTCCCAGCAAGTACAGTGTATTGGACTGAAGAGAAGCTACTGTTCTTGTCAGTTTCCTAAGCAGAGTTGAACTAGATATGGCCCGTTTGTCGGAAGCACAGTTCTTTTGTTCTGAGCAAGCTCACTGTTCTGGACCTATAGGAAACACAGTAGATTAGAAGAGTGCTCTTTTTTCAAAAGCAGAGTGTGTTTCTTGTAAGGCGAGCTAGTATTTGTTTCCCAGTCAGAAATGGAGTTGAATCACATGCAGTTACTGGTCCTACGAGCAAGAGTTGTTTTCTGGTAAGAAGAGTCACTATTGTGCTCCATTTGCCATACACAGTGCAAATAGCACTAGCGTCTGTTCCCAGCAAGTACAGTGTATTGGACTGAAGAGAAGCTACTGTTCTTGTCAGTTTCCTAAGAAGAGTTGAACTAGATATGGCCCGTGTGTCGGAAGCACAGTTCTTTTTTTCTGAGCAAGCTCACTGTTCTGGCCCTATAGGAAACACAGTAGATTAGAAGAGTGCTCTTTTCTCAAAAGCAGAGTATGTTTCTTGTAAGGCGAGCTAGCATTTGTTTTCCAGTCAGAAATGGACTTGAATCACATGCAGTTTCTGGTCCATAAGCAAGAGTTGTTTTCTGGTAAGAAGAGTCACTATTGCGCTCCATTTGCCATACAAAGTGCAAATAGCACTTGCGTCTGTTCCCAGCAAGTACAGTGTAGTGGACTGAAGAGAAGCTACTGTTCTTGTCAGTTTCCTAAGCAGAGTTGAACTAGATATGGCCCGTGTGTAGGAAGCACAGTTCCTTTCTTCTGAGCAAGCTCACTGTTCTGGCCCTATAGGAATCACAGTAGAGTAGAAGAGTGCTCTTTTCTCAAAAGCAGAGTGTGTTTGTTGTAAGGCGAGCTAGTGTTTGTTTCCCAGTCGTAAAAGGAGTTGAATCACATGCAGTTTCTGGTCCTACTAGCAAGAGTTGTTTTCTGCTAAGAACAGTCACGATTGCGCTCCCATTGCCATATGCAGTGCAAATAGCACTAGTGTCTGTTCCCAGCAAGTACAGTGTATTGGACTGAAGAGAAGCTACTGTTCTTGTCAGTTTCCTAAGCAGAGTTGAACTAGATATGGCCCGTGTGTGGGAAGCACAGTTCTTTTTTTCTGATCAAGCTCACTGTTCTGGCCCTATAGGAAACACAGTAGATTAGAAGAGTGCTCATTTCTCAAAAGCAGAGTATGTTTCTTGTAAGGCGAGCTAGTGTTTGTTTCCCAGTCAGAAATGGAGTTGAATCACATGCACTTTCTGCTCCTACAAGCAAGAGTTGTTTTCTGGTAAGAAGAGTCACTATTGTGCTCCATTTGCCATACACAGAGCAAATAGCACTAGCATCTGTTCCCAGCAAGTACAGTGTATTGGACTGAATTGAAGCTACTGTTCTTGTGAGTTTCCTTAGCAGAGTTGAATTAGATATGGCCCGTGTGTCAGAAGCACAGTTCCTTTGTTCTGAGCAAGCTCACTGTTCTGGCTCTATAGGAAACACAGTAGATTAGAAGAGTGCTGTTTTCTCAAAAGCAGAGTGTGTTTCTTGTAAGGCGAGATAGTATTTGTTTCCCAGTCAGAAATAGAGTTGCATCACATGCAGTTTCTGTTCCACGAGCAAGAGTTGTTTTCTGGTAAGAAGAGTCACTATTGAGCTCCATTTGCCATACACAGTGTAAATAGCACTAGCGTCTCTTCCCAGCAAGTACAGTGTATTGGACTGAAGAGAATCTACAGTTCTTGTCAGTTTCCTAAGCAGAATTGAACTAGATATGGCCCGTGTGCCGGAAGCACAGTTCTTTTGTTCTGAGCAAGCTCACTGTTCTGGCCCTATAGGAAACACAGTAGATTAGAAGAGTGCTCTTTTCTCAAAAGCAGAGTATGTTTCTCGTAAGGCGAGCTAGTATTTGTTTCCCAGTCAGAAATGGAGTTGAATCACATGCAGTTTCTGGTCCTATGAGCAAGAGTTGTTTTCTGGTAAGAAGAGTCACTATTGCGCTCCATTTGCCATACTCAGTGCAAATAGCACTAGCGTCTGTTCCCAGCAAGTACAGTGTATTGGACTGAAGAGAAGCTACTGTTCTTGTCAGTTTCCTAAGCAGAGTTGAACTAGATATGGCCCATGTGTCGGAAGCACAGTTCCTTTGTTCTGAGCAAGCTCACTGTTCTGGACCTATTGGAAACACAGTAGATTAGAAGAGTGCTCTTTTCTCAAAAGCAGAGTGTGTTTCTTTTAAGGCGAGCTAGTGTTTGTTTCCCAGTCGTAAAGGGAGTTGAATCACATGCATTTTCTGGCCCTGCTAGCAAGAGTTGTTTTCTGCTAAGAACAGTCACGATTGTGCTCCCATTGCCATTCACAGTGCAAATAGCACTCGTGTCTGTTCCCAGCAAGTACAGTGCATTGGACTGAAGAGAAGCTACTGTTCTTGTCAGTTTCCTAAGCAGAGTTGAACTAGATATGGCCCCTGTGTCGGAAGCACAGTTCTTTTGTTCTGAGCAAGCTCACTGTTCTGGCACTATAGGAAACACAGTAGATTAGAAGAGTGCTCTTTTTTCAAAAGCAGAGTGTGTTTGTTGTAAGGCGAGCTAGTATTTGTTTCCCAGTCAGAAATGGAGTTGAATCACATGCTGTTACTGGTCCTACGAGCAAGAGTTGTTTTCTGGTAAGAAGAGTCACTATTGCGCTCCATTTGCCATACACAGTGCAAATAGCACTAGCGTCTGTTCCCAGCAAGTACAGTGTATTGGACTGAAGAGAAGCTACTGTTCTTGTCAGTTTCCTAAGAAGAGTTGACCTAGATATGGCCCGTGTGTCAGAAGCACAGTTCTTTTTTTCTGAGCAAGCTCACTGTTCTGGCCCTATAGGAAACACAGTAGATTAGAAGAGTGCTCTTTTTTTTCAAAAGCAGAGTATGTTTCTTGTAAGGCGAGCTAGTGTTTGTTTCCCAGTCGTAAACGGAGTTGAATCACATGCAGTTTCTGATCCTACAAGCAAGAGTTGTTTTCTGCTAAGAACAGTCACGATTGTGCTCCCTTTGCCATACACAGTGCAAATAGCACTAGCGTCTGTTCCCAGCAAGTACAGTGTATTGGACTGAAGAGAAGCTACTGTTCTTGTCAGTTTCCTAAGCAGAGTTGAACTAGATATGGCCCGTGTGTCGGAAGCACAGTTCTTTTGTTCTGAGCAAGCTCACTGTTCTGGACCTATAGGAAACACAGTAGATTAGAAGAGTGCTCTTTTCTCAAAAGCAGAGTGTGTTTCTTGTAAGGCGAGCTAGTATTTGTTTCCCAGTCAGAAATGGAGTTGAATCACATGCAGTTACTGGTCTTACGAGCAAGAGTTGTTTTCTGGTAAGAAGAGTAACTATTGTGCTCCCTTTGCCATACACAGTACAAATAGCACTAGCGTCTGTTCCCAGCAAGTACAGTGTATTGGACTGAAGAGAAACTACTGTTCTTGTCAGTTTCCTAAGCAGAGTTGAACGAGATATGGCCCGTGTGTCGGAAGCACAGTTCTTTTTTTCTGAGCAAGCTCACTGTTCTGTCCCTATAGGAAACACAGTAGGTTAGAAGAGTGCTCTTTTCTCAAAAGCAGATTATGTTTCATGTAAGGCAAACTAGTATTTGTTTCCAAGTCAGAAATGGTGTTGAATCACATGCAGTTTCTGCTCCTACAAGCAAGAGTTCTTTTCTGGTAAGAAGAGTCACTATTGTGCTCCATTTGCCATACACAGAGCAAATAGCACTAGCATCTGTTCCCAGCAAGTACATTGTATTGGACTGAATTGAAGCTACTGTTCTTGTCAGTTTCGTAAGCAGAGTTGAATTAGATATGGCCCATGTGTCAGAAGCACAGTTCCTTTGTTCTGAGCAAGCTCACTGTTCTGGCCCTATAGGAAACACAGTAGCTTAGAAGAGTGCTCTTTTCTCAAATGCAGAGTGTGTTTCTTGTAAGGCGAGATAGTATTTGTTTCCCAGTCAGAAGTGGAGTTGCATCACATGCAGTTTCTGGTCCACGAGCAAGAGTTGTTTTCTGGTAAGAAGAGTCACTATTGCGCTCCATTTGCCATACACAGTGCAAATAGCACTAGCGTCTGTTCCCAGCAAGTACAGTGTATTGGACTGAAGAGAAGCTACTGTTCTTGTCAGTTTCCTAAGCAGAGTTGAACTAGATATGGCCCATGTGCCGGAAGCACAGTTCCTTTGTTCTGAGCAAGCTCACTGTTCTGGCCCTATAGGAAACACAGTAGATTAGAAGAGTGCTCTTTTCTCAAAAGCAGAGGGTGTTTCTTGTAAGGCGAGCTAGTATTTGTTTCCCAGTCAGAAATGGAGTTGAATCACATGCAGTTTCTGGTCCTACCAGCAAGAGTTGATTTCTGGTAAGCAGAGTCACTATTGAGCTCCATTTGCCATACACAGTGCAAATAGCACTAGTGTCTGTTCCCAGCAAGTACACTGTATTGGACTGAAGAGAAGCTACTGTTCTTGTCAGCTCCTAAGCAGAGTTGAACTAGATATGGCCCGTGTGTGGGAAGCACAGTTCCTTTGTTCTGAGCAAGCTCACTGTTCTAACCCTGTAGGAATTACAGTAAAGTAGAAGAGTGCTCTTTTCTCAAAAGCAGAGTGTGTTTCTTGTAAGGCGAGCTAGTATTTGTTTCCCAGTCGTAAACGGAGTTGAATCACATGCATTTTCTGGTAATACTAGCAAGAGTTGTTTTCTGGTAAGAAGAGTCACAATTGGGCCGGACGGATGAGGTGCACGCCTTTAATCCCAGCACTGGGGAGGCAGAGCCAGGGGGATCTCTGTGAGTTCGAGGCCAGCCTGGGCTACCAAGTGAGTCCCAGGAAAGGCGCAAAGCTACACAGAGAGACCCTGTCTCGAAAAACCAAAAAAAAAAAAAAGAGTCACAATTGTGCTCCCATTGCCATAAACAGTGCAAATAGCACTCGTGTCTGTTCCCAACAAGTACACTGTATTGGACAGAAGAGAAGCTACTGTTCTTGTCAGTTTCCTAAGCAGAGTGGAACTAGATATGGCCCGTGTGTGGGAAGCACAGTTCCTTTGTTCTGAGCAAGCTCATTGTTCTGGCCCTATAGGAATTACAGCAGAGTAGAAGAGTGCTCTTTTCTCAAAAGCAGAGTGTGTTTCATGTAAGGCGAGCTAGTGTTTGTTTCCCAGTCGTAAAAGGAGTTGAATCACATGCATTTTCTGGTCCTACTAGCAAGAGTTGTTTTCTGCTAAGAACAGTCACGATTGTGCTCCCATTGCCATTCACAGTGC